>NC_143022.1:8137500-8437500 GCF_057628025.1 Oncorhynchus mykiss
TTTTAATGAGAGTTATGATGTTTGTGTTTTCAGAGCCAGCCCTCACATCGTTGCGGAACATTCCCTCAGTTCCCATCTCCAATGTCACCAAGAAGAGCTTCATGGAGAGACCGCCCAGCCCAGAACCACCCAGGTACTATTTGTTATTCATTAATGGTCCAGTGTAACTCAGGTGTTACAGCATGTTTGATTCCCACTGGGGGAACCCATAAGAAGATGTATGCACACACTGCACTCTTCCCATAGGAGAACCATTTGAATAACCCTTTTTGGTTCCAGGTAGAACTATTTTTGGTTCCAGGTAGAACTATTTTTGGTTCCAGGTAGAATTATTTTTGGTTCCAGGTAGAACTATTTTTGGTTCCAGGTAGAACTATTTTTGGTTCCAGGTAGAACTATTTTTGGTTCCAGGTAGAACTATTTTTGGTTCCAGGTAGAATTATTTTTGGTTCCAGGTAGAACTATTTTTGGTTCCAGGTAGAACTATTTTTGGTTCCAGGTAGAACTATTTTTGGTTCCAGGTAGAACTATTTTTGGTTCCAGGTAGAATTATTTTTGGTTCCAGGTAAGAACCCTTTTGAGTTCCACATCACTATGGGACCTATCATGGTCCAAACACACCAAGACAGTTGTTAAGAGGGCACGACAACAACTATTAAAATAAAATAAAATGTTATTGGTCGCATACACATATTTAGCAGATGTTATTGGTCGCATACACATATTTAGCAGATGTTATTGGTCGCATACACATATTTAGCAGATGTTATTGGTCGCATACACATATTTAGCAGATGTTATTGGTCGCATACACATATTTAGCAGATGTTATTGTGGATGTAGCTCCAACAGTGCAGTAACCCTCAGGAGGTTGAAGATATTTTGAACTCAGATCCTCAAAAGGTTCTACAGCTGCACCATCGAGAGCATCCTGAATGTGATTTTCTGGATTTTTTTTTCTCATTTTGTCTGTCATAGTTGAAGTGTACCTATGATGAAAATTACAGGCCTCTTTCATCTTTTTAAGTGGGAGAACTTGCACAATTGGTGGCTGACTAAATACCTTTTTGCCCCACTGTACATATGACCTCAATTACCTCGACTAACTCATACCCCTGCACATTGCCCCGGTTCCGGTACTCCTTGTATATAGCCTCGTTATTGTTATTTTATTGTTTTACAATTTTTTCCTTTTTAGTTTAGCAAATGTTTCTTACTTTTTAAAATGTTGCATTGTTGGTTAACCTGTTGTATTTGGCGCATGTGACAAATATAACTTAATTTGATGTAGAACCCTTTCCACAGAAGGTTCTACATGGAACCCAAAATAGTTCTACCTGGATCCAAAAAGGGTTCTCCTATGGGGACAGCCAAAGAGCCCTTTTGGAACCCTTTTTAGGTCCCTTTGGATAACAGTGTCTGCTAAATGGCAAATACAGTATATGTAGTTCCTTCGGGAAAGTATTCAGACCCTTTGACTTTTTCCACATTTTGTTACGTTACAGCCTTATTCAGACCCTTTACTATGAGACTCGAAATTGAGCTCCGGTGCATCCTGTTTCCATTGATCATCCTTGAGATTTTTCTACAACTTGATTGGAGTCCACTTGTGGTAAATTCAATTGATTGGACATGATTTGGAAAGGCACACACCTTTCTATATAAGGTCCCACAGTTGACAGTGCATGTCAGAGCAAAAACCAAGCCATGAGGTCGAAGGAATTGTCTGTAGAGCTCCGAGACATGATAGTGTCGAGGCACAGATCTGGGGAAGGGTACCCAAACATTTCTGCAGCATTGAAGGTCCCCAAGAACACAGTGGCCTCAATCATTCTTAAATGGAAGAAGTTTGGAACCACCAAGACTGTTCCTAGAGCTGGCGGCCCGGCCAAACAGAGCAATCGTTCAGGGAGGTGCCCAAGAACCCGATGGTCACTCTGACAGAGCTTCAGAGTTCCTCTGTGGAGATGGGAGAACCTTTCAGAAGGACAACCATCTCTGCAGCACTCCACCAATCAGGCCTTAATGGTAGAGTGGCCAGACAGAAGCCACTCCTCAGTAAAAGGCACATGACAGCCCACTTGGAGTTTGCCAAAAGGCACCTAAGGACTCCCAGACCATGAGAAACAAGATTCTCTGGTCTGATGAAACCAATATTGAACTCTTTGGCCTGAATGCCAAGGGTCACGTCTTGAGGAAACCTGGCACCATCCCTACGGTGAAGCATTGTGGTGGCATCATCATGCTGTGGGGATGTTTTCCAGTGGCAGGGATAGGGAGACTAGTCAGGATCGAGGCAAAGATTAATGGAGCAAAGTTAAGAGATGTCCTTGATGAAAACCTGCCCAGGACCTCAGACTGGGGCAAATGTTTGCCTTCCAACAGGACAAAAACCCTAAGCACACAGCAACAACGCAGAAGTGGCTTTGGGACAAGTCTCTGAATGTCCTTGAGTGGCCCATTCAGAGCCCGGATTTGAACCCGATCGAACATCTCTGGAGAGACCTGAAAATAGCTGTGCAGCAAAGCTCCCCATCCAACTCTTTGCGCTTAATGGACAATGACCCAAAACTTACCTCCAGGCTGTGTAAGAGCTTGTTGACCAAGAAGGAGAGTGATGGAGTGCTGCATCAGATGACCTGGCCTCAACAGTCACCTGACCTCAACCCAATTGAGATGGCTTGGGATGAGTTGGACCGCAGAGTTAAGGAAAAGCAAGCCAACAAGTGCTCAGCATATGTGGGAACTCCTTCAAGACCGTTGGAAAAGCATTCTAGGTGAAGCTGGTTGAGAGAATGCCAAGAGTGTGCAACGCTGTAATCAAGGCAAAGGATGGCTACTTTGAAGAATCTCAAATATAAATTAGATTTAGATTAGTTTAACACTTTTTTGGTTACTACATGATTCCATACGTGTAATTTTTATAGTTTTGATGTCTTCACTAGTATTCTACAATGTAGAAAAATAGTTTAAAAAAATGAATGAGTAGGTGTCCAATATTTTGACTGGTATTGTATGTAAATGTAACATGCAGTAATTTCAACAATTTTACTGAGTTACAGTTCACATAAGGAAATTATTCAATTTAAATAAATTAGGCCCTAATCTATGGGCAGGGCCCCGATCTGCCTTAGATGGTATAGGCCCACCCACTTGGGAGCCAGGCCAAGCCAATCAGAATAAGTTTTCCCCCACAAAAAGGCTTTAATACAGACCGTTTCTCCTCGATTTCATTAGCGGTCCAGGTGGCTGGTCTCAGATGATCCCGCAGGTGAATAACCTGGATTTAGAGGTCCTGGGCTGGCGTGGTTACGCATGGTGTAGCTAGTTGGACGTACTGCCAAATTCTCTAAAACGACATTGGAGTCGGCTTATGGTAGAGAAATGAACATTCAAATCTCTGGCAACAGCTTTGGTGGACATTCCTGCAGTCCGCATTCCAATCGCACGCGCCCTCAAACCTCGCAACATCTGTGGCATTGTGCTGTGTATTGATCATGCTGTTTAATCGGCTTCTTGATATGCCACACCTGTCAGGTGGATGGATTATATTGGCAAGGGAGAGATGCTCACTAACAAAGATGTAAACAAATGTATGCACAACATTTGAGAGAAATAAGCTTTTTGTGCATATGGAACATTTCTGGGATCTTTTATTTCACCTCATGAAACATGGGACCAACACTTGACATGTTGCGTTTGGTTATTGAGAAGTCTGGTCTCTCTCGCCAGACCCAAGGTGCCCTGCATGCTCCACTGTGGGAAGAGACTAGTCATTATGAAGAAAACATTGTATTTTACAATAATTACCTAACGACTACAATAGAACTGCAGTAGCACACATTCTATTACTTAGGTGAGTACAGTTCAATTCAGCTCAGTTCAATTCAGCTGAGTTCAATACAACTCAGTTCAGCTCAATTCAATACAACTCAGTTCGGCTCAGTTCAATACAACTCAGTTCAGCTCAGTTCAATATAAGTCAGTTCAGCTCAGTTCAATACAACTCAGTTCAGCTCAGTTCAATACAACTCAGTTCAATACAACTCAGTTCAGCTCAGTTCAATACAACTCAGTTCAGCTCAGTTCAATACAACTCAGTTCAATACAACTCAGTTCAGCTCAGTTCAATACAACTCAGTTCAGCTCAGTTCAATACAACTCAGTTCAGCTCAGTTCAATACAACTCAGTTCAGCTCAGTTTAATACAACTCAGTTCAGCTCAGTTCAATACAACTCAGTTCAGCTCAGTTCAATACAACTCAGTTCAATACAACTCAGTTCAGCTCAGTTCAATACAACTCAGTTCAGCTCAGTTCAATACAACTCGGTTTAGTTCAATACAACTCGGTTCAGCTCAGTTCAATACAACTCGGCTCAGCTCAGTTCAATACAACTCGGTTCAGTTCAATACAACTCAGTTCAGCTCAGTTCAATACAACTCGGCTCAGTTCAATACAACTCGGTTCAGCTCAGTTCAATACAACTCGGTTCAGTTCAATACAACTCAGTTCAGCTCAGTTCAATACAACTCAGTTCAGCTCAGTTCAATACAACTCAGTTCAGCTCAGTTCAATACAACTCGGTTCAGTTCAATACAACTCAGTTCAGCTCAGTTCAATACAACTCGGCTCAGTTCAATACAACTCGGTTCAGCTCAGTTCAATACAACTCGGCTCAGTTCAATATAAGTCAGTTCAGCTCAGTTCAATATAAGTCAGTTCAGCTCAGTTCAATACAACTCAGTTCAGCTCAGTTCAATACAACTCAGTTCAATACAACTCAGTTCAGCTCAGTTCAATACAACTCAGTTCAATACAACTCGGCTCAGCTCAATACAACTCGGCTCAGCTCAATACAACTCGGCTCAGTTCAATACAACTCGGCTCAGCACAATACAACTCGGCTCAGTTCAATACAACTCGGCTCAGTTCAATACAACTCGGTTCAGCTCAGTTCAATACAACTCGGTTCAGCTCAGTACAGTTCAGTACAATACAGCACGCCAAAGCTCCCCTGACCTTGAGTATTTTGATGTGGTTATCTGTTAAAAGTTACAGCAACTACAGGGGATTTTGGGTAGAGGTTATACAAACTTATATGGAATGGTATTCTGTGTTGGACATACATGATATACTGCTCAAGCTATGGGGGCCAAAGCTTTAAAAAGAAAAAAGCTTTCATTAAGTTTTCATGATTTGTCAATCTAATTTTCTAAATGTCTCTCTCTCTAGTCTGCCTCTCCGGCCTCAACCTAGGAACTCGGGTAACAAGATCACTTCAAACTTTTGGCTTTCAACATTAATAAACAATTTAATTTGAATGGAGTCCCTTATATCTGATATTCCATGTTTATTTAGTTCATTCTCATCATCCAGGTGAAATGAAGAGATCGACCTCAATGTCCTTTGTGGACGTAGGAACCTGGCCCAAGGAGAAAAGGTGAGTGTCACGGACTATGTGAATAAATTGACATTATCGTTTGGTATATGAGTAGGATGTTTCTGATGTGAAATCGTACGCCTGTTATGCTTACATTACACTGGTTTAGTTGGGTCTTAGTTTTTGGGCCGTGGGATTATTAAAAGCACTACACACACAACAATGGATGGATGGATGGACTGTTTGTTTTTACCAGGTCTGGGCCTTACGGGGTATCCTTCGACATTCCTTTCGACAAAGAGGACACCCAGATGTCTACTCCCCCCGGCCATGGCATGACTCGCTCTACCAGCACAGAGGGCTTCAAGGTCCACCAAATGCCCCGGGGCATGAAGAGGATCCTGTCCTTCCAGCCCATTAATGGACAGGGCGTGGGCATTGAGGAGGAGGGCTGCCCGGACAGCCTAGCAGGCCCCGATCTGCCAAGACAGCCTGGCAGACCTCAACCCAATGGCTCCTCAGCCCTGGATGGGCATGGAAAAGGAGCAGCCATACCCAGCATGGAGGAGGCCCTGCAGATCATCCACAACATCGGGAGGAAGCCCCCACAATGCTCCCTGACGGAGGGTATCAACCATGGCTTCTTCCTGCACAGTCAAAACCGAGGAAGAGGTGTAGTCGGCCTGCACCCCAAGGCCCAACAGGAGAACATGGACCTGGACTCACTGAACACCACTAAAACCACAGAGGTGGACACAGACATCCACTTGAGGACGGAGGACATCGCCGAGATGCTGGACGAGGACTCTTCGCTGGGGGAAGCTACGAGCATAGAGCTGGACATGGACACACTCAGCCCCTGCCTCAGCAGCTCAAGCTACGGCAAATCTCCCTCCACTAGCTCCGGCATCAAGATGACCAGCTTCGCAGAGCAGAAGTTCCGGAAGCTCAGCAAACCCGAATCAGGGAGAAGAACGAGCAGCAGCAGCAGCGGGGGGGGCAGCTCCCTCAAGACCACCCCCGAGGGCTCAGAACTGGGCCTCCCTCTGTCCGTCTCCTGGGCACCCACCCCAGAGCACAGCCCCGTTCATCAACAGAGCATGCCCCTTACCCAAGCCCCTCCCACTGGGCCAGCCCTGGCCCCTCCACCTAGTGACCCGGTTCAGGCCATGGCAACAGAGATGGTTCAGCTGCACATGCGCCTGGAGGAGAAGCGAAAAGCCATTGAGATGCAGAAGAAGAAGGTGGAGGCAGCGTTTACGCTTCACCGCCAGAGGATGGACCACTCCACTTTCCTGGACGTGGTCAAGGGGAAGGCCGACTGTGCCTCAGTAGGAGGAGGAGAGGAGGAAATGGGGAAGATGACTGCAGAGAAGGAGAGGAAAACTGGGAGGAGCAAAGTGGACACGCCTGACGGGGCCGAGCAGGGGCAGGCGCCCTTCGGGGTCTGCTGGCTGAAATCCCCAGGAAGAAGCACGGGAGAAGAGGGAGGTCAAGGTCCCAGCGAGTTGGATCTAGCGAACTACACACGCTCCATGGAGAAGCTCAACCACTCACTGGGCTTCCTGCAGATGGAGATGCAGCGCCTGGCCCAGCAGCAGGAGGTCATCATGGCCATGAGGGAACAACGGCAACAACAGGCCTGGATCATTCCCCCTCCCGAGACCCAGCCCTCACCCCAGAAATATGCTCGCGCCTCTGTCCGCTCCTCCGACTCGCCCTCCCCGACAGACTCGCCTCGCTCCGCCCACCGCTCGCCCACCAGCATCAAGAGGAAGTCGGCCTCCTTCCACTCACGGAACCCCCGCACGCCTCGCCCCAGCGAGCTTAAGCTGGCCCCCTATAACCGCTGCCTGACGGCGCCCCAGTCCGTGGACAGCCTCCCCCGCCTGCGCCGTTTCTCCCCATGCCAGGCCATGGCCTTCACCTACATGGGGGACAAACCCACCGGTGACACCCCTGAGATCGGAGACGGAGACACTGAGCATGTGCTATCCCCAGAGAGAGAGGCTGTTAGTGCATCGTCACCCTCCTCCCCAGCCAAAAACAACCAGAGAACACAACAAGGGACACTAGAGATTTCCAAGAAGGATGATGAGGAGGAGAAGGAAATGGAGGAGGAGAAGGACAAGTACAAAATGGAGGAGATTAAACCCATAGTAGTGTCGACCGTATCTGAAGTGCTGGCCCAGCCAGTGAAAGAGTCCTTTACGGTCACCCCCACAGAGACCCCCCTTATCTCAGACATGTTTGGCCAGGCCAGAAGCAACCTGATTGAGGTGCCTCTGTACGTGCTCAAGCCCCTGGAGGGAGAGGGGATGGAGGAGAGTGAAGGCATGCAGGGGACCTATGGCGATAACGAGAAAATGTCCTGTGGCTTTTTCTTTAAGGTAGGAAGTTATAAGATACACTATGGAAGTTTTAGTTGTTAATTTGTTATGAGAAACAGGAGGTTGGTGGCACCTTTAATTGGGGAGGATGAGCTCGTGGTAATGGCTGGAGCGGAATAAATGGAATGGCATCAAATACATCAAACGCGTGGTTTCCACGTGTGCTCTTTGCCACACATTATTATGAGCCGTCCTCCCCTCAGCAGCCTCCATTGGTCATTTCAATATTTCTGTCCATTTTAGAGAACCCCTTTTGGCTCAAGAGTGTCCCCAAATGTTCTGTATGACCTTTTTCCTACAGTTGCTATTTCAGCTGTTTTCACTCACTGTACAGTTGGAATGGCTTTAATGTTTAATATTAATTAATATTTTCCATCTGAATAATAAGTCCAAAACAATAGCCATTACGTCAGTGTGGAAATGACATATTCTGGACATTTGGCTGTAATTGCTTTGGTTCTGTTGGCAGCCATCTTTGTTTTTTGGAAAGGATACACTCTGTTTTCTTAATATGAGATGAGGAATGGCTCTTTAAATAGGTCGGGCTGAGGACACCATGGTTCTTCCTATTGTGAGGACGGTAACTAGCCAGTCGTCTGTCGCTTCATCTAGGTCACGAAACTGGAGCTTGTGAATGATTTAAAATGCAGCTGCTGAAAAGTGGGTTGGCAGAGATGTTGAGCTAGTTGTTGGATAGTTGTGATGAGGTCACATTTGAAATCAAATGATCCGTTTTTTGCACGTGGTATTGGATCTTGAGTGTGCTATAGTAAGAAACATTGGTCAGCACAGGGATGCTATTAGAGACCGTTCACAGTTTAGTTGTAAAATTGCTTTAATACACTCAGCAAGGGGCCATTGCTCAGACTCTTAGACTAAAAACCATGCTCAATCAAATCAAATTGTATTTGTTATTCTGCCGAATACAGTGAAATGCTTACTTTACAAGCCCAACAACCAGTGTTGGTTAAGATACCCCCCCACACAAAAAAAGTAAGAGATAAGAATAACAAATAATTAAAGAGCAGCAGATCAATTAAAAGTCTCCATTGACAGTGCTAGCATGTTCAGGGGAGTCTCCACTTAAAGGGATTTTCAGTCCAGAGGAATAGGTACTGTATAATCTTGGTCTGTGAAACTGCTCCTTTAAATGTACCAGAAAAAACAAAACAACAGCTCACATTAGCCAGGGAATTCCTGGACTACGTTCAGTAGCCACACTGTGTCCTACGTAGCAGATAGAAAATCCATGAATAGAGCCAATGTGATTCCTTATTTCTACATGTCATGTTTGTTCTACATACAAGTTTGCTGAATTGCGACCCTGTAGTGGGTTCCTGGCTGTAACTGACTGTGTGTGTCTCTGCCCACAGGGTGATGGGAACGGGGAAGACAACATGGCTCAGAAGAGAGCTGCTCTCCTGGAGAAGAGGCTGAAGAGGGACAAGGAAACGCAGCAGAAGAAGCTGCAACAGGAGGCGGAGCTAGAGCGGAAGAAGGAGGAGTCACGGTGCATACTATGTATTCCATTCCACCTCACGCGTGCTCTCATACATATATGCAAACCCACGTCCAGACACTCCCACTTGATTGTAGAGGAAAGTTAAACAAAAAAAAAAGTTGTTTTAAAAGCCTGTCACACATTGTATCATGCCTTTTAGATGTTAATTAATCCAATTGTATTTGTCAAAGTACATCAAATGGTGATGTAATGGATTGTGATTGTTTGGTCTCATACTATGAACAATTACATCCCATAGTTTATGTACGATTACGTCTCGGTCGTAGATTTAGCTGTTCTTCATCTAGTATAATCTACCATCTTCTATTGACGCTCATAAACGACCATTCCTCTTCCCTCTCAGAGTGAAAGCGGAGGAAGAGCACGCGAGGAAGGAAGATGAGAAAAGTCGCCGGGAGTTAATCAAGCAGGAGTACCTGAGGAGGAAGCAGCTCAAGCTCATGGAGGACATGGACACGGTGATGAAGCCGCAGCGGCCGTCCGGCGCCAAGCATAGGAGAGCCCGGCCCAGGTCCATCCACCGGGACAGCATGGACTCCAGATCCCCGGCCAGGGCAGCAGGTAACTGTGGAGACGACCTCTCTCAAGAGTCAGGAGTCAATGGTGGTGTTGTGTTGGCGTGGCGATTGTGCCTGAGCAAGCCACCTGTGATAAAACACTGTTTCTCTGCAGCTCAGCATGGCTTCTTATGGCAGACCAGAGACGGTTGCAGTAGAGATCTGCATGCCATCTACTCGTGCTACTAACCATTTGCATTGCTTCCTTGTGAAAGCATCTTATTTTAAATGCAGTAGTTAACCCTGACGGATTTCTTAACTGCTTTGCCAAACCAATTTGACTCATTTGAGCTTGTAATGTGTTGCATGAATCGATCTCTGGTAGTCTGGCAAAGACACTTCATTATGCTATGTGGGACTCTGGGTGGGTTCCTAGGCAACCAATGTCCGTTTTTAACTATGAACGTGAACTCCAAATCAAATGCTTGTCAAATTGAATGAGCCATACTGGAGGTGTGTTTTAGTTTGCGCACATCAGATGATGCTGCAGCTAGTCGTGACAAGGTGGGCGGCGTCTGTGATCGTGGTGTAACTGTGTGGTCCAGTCTTTGGCCAAACTTGTGTTTCACATCTAGGTTTCACAACCTCGTGTTTTTTCAGTGCCCAGCTTGTCTCTGGCCTCTCTCAACCTGGGGGACAGCTTGTGTCTGGCCTCTCTCAACCTGGGGGACAGCGACACTGTGCAATCTGAGAAGAGAACACCAAGGTCAGACACCTTTCTGTTTACAGTATATAAAAAAAGATGCATAAGTAGGCGTACTTGTATTTCATCTTAACATTTATTCTACTCTTAAGTGGTGAATCCTAACTTCCACATTCAATTTGACTTGAGTGGAAATTAGGATTCGTCCTAAAATTACACTATTGACACTGTTTCATTGAACTTGAGTATCACTTCTGACCTACTTTGTTAACCCCTTTCTCCCACCAACAGCTTTTAACTCAGCTAACACGTTCTATATTCTCTGCACTCTTCTTTTCTTTACCTACCCTCTCTTTCTTACATACCCTCTCTTTCTTTACCTACCCTCTCTTTCTTACCTACCCTCTCTTTCTTACCTACCCTCTGTCTTACCTACCCTCTTTCTTACCTACCCTCTCTGTCTTACCTACCCTCTCTTTCTTTACCTACCCTCTCTTTCTTACCTACCCTCTCTTTCTTACCTACCCTCTGTCTTACCTACCCTCTCTTTCTTACCTACCCTCTCTTTCTTACCTACCCTCTCTTTCTTACCTACCCTCTGTCTTACCTACCCTCTTTCTTACCTACCCTCTCTGTCTTACCTACCCTCTCTTTCTTACCTACCCTCTCTTTCTTACATACCCTCTCTTTCTTTACCTACCCTCTGTCTTACCTACCCTCTTTCTTACCTACCCTCTCTGTCTTACCTACCCTCTTTCTTACATACCCTCTCTTTCTTTACCTACCCTCTCTTTCTTACATACCCTCTCTTTCTTTACCTACCCTCTCTTTCTTACCTACCCTCTCTTTCCTACCTACCCTCTCTTTCTTACCTACCCTCTCTTTCTTACCTACCCTCTCTTTCCTACCTACCCTCTCTTTCTTACCTACCCTCTCTTTCTTACCTACCCCCTCTTTCTTACCTACCATCTTTCTTACCTACCCCCTCTTTTCTTTACCTACCCTCTCTTTCTTTACCTACCCTCTCTTTCTTACATACCCTCTCTTTCTTACCTACCCTCTCTTTCTTTACCTACCCTCTCTTTCTTACCTACCCTCTCTTTCTTACCTACCCTCTCTTTCTTACGTACTCTCTCTTTGACCTCCTAATGTTCTGGAACTGTCAGAAGTGCCAGCTTACACTCTGGCAGTCTGTGCTTCTTACTGAGCTCTCCTAAACTGAGAAAGAGAAGGTTAGTTCCTGTGTAGTAGTTTAAACCTGAAGCCACCTCACTCTCCCAGCTTCTGTAGATGTGTAGCTCAGTTGGTAGAGCATGGCACTTGCAATGCTAGGGTTGTGGGTTTGATTCCCACGGGGGGGGGGGGGGGACCAGTATGACTCACTACTGTTTTAGTGGCTCTGGATAAGAGTGTCTGCTAAATGACTAAAATGTAAATGTAAGAACGTGAGTTCTAATGGCAAGTCTTAAGACACTGGGCCAATACCAAGTACAGGGCTATGTTCATTAGGGCATGCAAAGGAGCACTTAAGACACTGGGCCAATACCAAGTACAGGGCTATGTTCATTAGGGCATGCAAAGGAGCACGTTTGCAATGTTTTCATCCGTTTGGTGCCTAATGAACGTGAACCATGTGATGCCTCATGGTTCCACCAAAACCCTTCACTGTGACCTTGTCAGATCTCACCATCAACCCCTGCTTTAATGCCTTTTTTCCCCTCTCTACACAAAACAGGAAATATCCCTGCCTATATTCCACGTGCTGCATTCACTAACAGACCGTCACCTCTTCCCCATGCTAAGTCTGTCTCAACCAGATGTGCTGGTTGAGATATAGGTGTTTGTAGTAACTGTCCCCGTTAGAGGACTTGATTTCATCACATTGCTTCACAGTTGTTTGACGTCTAAGAAAACGGAGTCGCGTGTATTTTGTGCGGCTGGACCTCCAACGGCTCCGTTTCCTTAGACTGTGTAGAGCTCTTGAGAACGCTCGTACTTGATATACAAAGAACAGTACTGGCCAAAGCCCATCCATGTCAAAATTATCACATTTTTAGGGTAGACACCGTTTGTACTTTGCACACACACAGCCTGTAGTGAAGTCCTTAAAGAGGCTATACTCTACATATGAGGTAACAGCCCTTGGAGAGAGGTGACCTACGTAACTGTGTGTGTGTGTGTGTGTGTGTGTGTGTGTGTGTGTGTGTGTGTCAGGCCTGATTCTGCAGATGGTTTTCTGTCCCCTTGTCGATCTGGGAGCCGGACTGGGGAGGACGATTGGGAGAATGGCTCCACTGCCTCATCTGTGAAGTCAAACACCGAGTACACCGGTGGGTGGTCACCACATCGCCACTAAGACACATTTATTATCTGTGTTATAATTTATCTTGATTATCTCTGTGAAGTTCTGAAATACAGCGGGACACTTCATGCTGTTTATGACATCTGATTTTGATTTTGTGTCCAATTCATCATTTCAAATTGCTATCATATTTTCATATTTAAAATGTTAATACCACTAACCCGCTTGAGTTACGTTTTTGTCACTCTGCACTAGGGTAGGAACATTCTGATAACTTAAACAAAACAGGTTGGCGGATTCCCAGATGTTCTGCTTATTCTCTCTCGATTCCAGGAATCTTCCAACCGGAATTTCTGAGAAACCAGTGCATTTTGGGAAAGTTACATGGCATATATGCCATGATTGTTCTGCATTAATTATTGATTTTGACTTGAGACAAGCAAAAACAGAGTGAAATTAATCAGCAAAATTTCAGTCTGAAATGATCAAGAAGAGGCTGATGATAGCGTAGAAGGCCCTTGGTCTTGAGATTCCATGATGAAGGATGTTAAGATGACGCCTATAAATGATTTACTGACAAACTGCTGGCACAACCTCCGAGGCCCTTGGTAGAGTGGTTGCTATGACGATTGATAATCTTTTTCCCCCTTGGTGTGCACAGGGCCCAAACTGTACAAGGAGCCGAGTGCCAAATCGAACAAGCATATAATCCAGAACGCGCTAGCCCACTGCTGCCTGGCGGGCAAGGTCAACGAAGGTCAGAAGAACAAGATTGTGGAGGTAATCTGGTCATTCTATTTCTACAGTGTTGGTCATCTTAATGTACAGCTCATCAATAGAATAAAGTAACTTCTCAGATTAATGGTTTTCATTTGATCATGGTGATATTTACATGACTTTAAGTTGCTTTGGATAAAAGTCTGCTAAATGGCTAATCATAATAGATTATTTACTAAGAATATGCAGATTAGTGTTCATATTCAAAACTGACATTTTTACCTCCAGAAGTCACTGTATTTTTTTAAAAAGCAGCAAGAGGTCACAATGAAAATCATCACGACACGTCTGTTGTCTTGTATGATGATGATCATTTATTTGCTTTGCTTTTGCAGGAAATGGAGAAATCAGAAGCCAACAACTTCCTGGTGTTGTTCAGGGACGGGGGTTGCCAGTTCCGCTCCCTGTACGTATACAGCCCCGAAACGGACGAGGCCACCAAGTTGACGGGCATCGGGCCCAAGAGTATTATGAGCAAGATGATCGAGGGCCTCTACAAGTACAACTCGGACAGGAAGCAGTTCAGCCAGATTCCCGCCAAGACCATGTCGGCGAGTGTGGATGCCATCACTATCCACGGCCACCTATGGCAAACCAGGAAACCAGCCACCCCCAAGAAAGTGTTACCTGCCAAGTCCTAATGGAACTTACCGTATACTCCCAGCCACCCCCGCCATTTCCCTTCAAATTGAACGGTCCACATTCAATTTGCACTTCACTGTACATTTCCATGAGGATTCAGCACCTGCAATGCCAGTTAGATGAACGCATACTTCTTGTACTTTATTATCTCTATCTCTCTTTCTCTCTCTTTCTCTCTTTCTCTCTTTCTCTCTCTCTCTCTTTCTCTCTTTCTCTCTCTTTCTCTCTTTCTCTCTCTCTCTCTTTCTCTCTTTCTCTCTCTCTTCATTCCTGTCCATTTTCCTTTTGAAATTCCAAACTGGACACGGGGACTCGACTCAGTTAAAGAAATGCACAACTGGAATGTGAAAACACTATTTAATATGTGTAAATGAATGTCTCTGATCTGTTTAGTGTAAGAGATTTGTCTGATTTCGAGTCATTTTATTACAGCACGCGTGTGTGTTTTTTTGTGTTTTTTTTGCCCAAGTAGACACAAAAAGGAGAAGGGTACCTACAATGTTTTATCTGGGACACTGCAGCACTGAATGTTACTCATCTGTTCAAATGGTGTGGCCTTACGCTTGTTTTCTTTCTTTCTTTTGTATGTCAGTGCAATAAGCTGATAGTAAAACTATACCTTAGAGGATTTTTTCCCATGTTTTCGGGTTCAAATGCAACATACGTCTGCATAAAGCTGTACACAAGATTGAGGGCAAAAAAGTCAAATACCTTGCAGCAAGCATACAGCTAGCGTTATCCTCACAATACATCTATGTCCGATATAGTATTCCACAACTACGCCAAGTCTATTTATATCTATGTTTTTTTTTAGCTTATTCCTCCTCTTATAGTGTTAAACCAGACTGAACTTCCTTAATGCTGTGGGTTCAGAGCAGGTTTGTGAACCAAAAATAAACTCTAATCTATGTTATCTCCTTTCAATTGTCACAAAAATGGACCCAGATTTGGTGAAATATCAGATAGGTCTGTCCGTAATGATTTGGACCATTTTGAAAATGCGTTTAGATTTAGTATTACAAATTGTGGCCATAAATCCATTATATAGAACATTGTTTTAAAGGATTGCGATTTAGATTGTGTACTTTGAAAATGGAATGGCTTATAAACAGTAGTTATTGTTAATTCTGTTTCAGTTGATTTAGTAGAACTCAAACATTTTCAGAATCCTCTCCTTTTAAAATTCTCAATGTCAAATGACTTATCACACCAGGCTTCGATCACACCAGGCTTCGATCACATTAGGATACTGCTTGACACCAGGCTTCGATGACATTAGGATACTGCTTGACACCAGGCTTTGATCACACCAGGCTTCGATGACATTAGGATACTGCTTGACACCAGGCTACGGTAACCTTCGGATACTGCTTGACACCAGGCTACGATGACATTAGGATACTGCTTGATACCAGGCTACGGTGACATTAGGATACTGCTTGACACCAGGCTACGGTAACCTTCGGATACTGCTTGACACCAGAATACCGTGACATTAGGATACTGCTTGACACCAGGCTACGGTAACCTTCGGATACTGCTTGACACCAGGCTACAGTGACATTAGGATACTGCTTGATACCAGGCTACGGTGACATTAGGATACTGCTTGACACCAGGCTACAGTGACATTAGGATACTGCTTGACACCAGGCTACAGTGACATTAGGATACTGCTTGACACCAGGCTACAGTGACATTAGGATACTGCTTGACACCAGGCTACGGTGACATTAGGATACTGCTTGACACCAGGCTACGGTAACCTTCGGATACTGCTTGACACCAGACTACCGTGACATTAGGATACTGCTTGACACCAGACTACCGTGACATTAGGATACTGCTTGACACCAGGCTACGGTGACATTAGGATACTGCTTGACACCAGGCTACGGTAACCTTCGGATACTGCTTGACACCAGGCTACGGTGACATTAGTATACTGCTTGACACCAGGCTACGGTGACATTAGGATACTGCTTGACACCAGGCTACGGTGACATTAGGATACCGCTTGACACCAGGCTACGGTGACATTAGGATACTGCTTGACACCAGGCTACGGTGACATTAGGATACTGCTTGACACCAGGCTACGGTGACATTAGGATACTGCTTGACACCAGGCTACGGTGACATTAGGATACCGCTTGACACCAGGCTACGGTGACATTAGGATACTGCTTGACACCAGGCTACAGTGACATTAGGATACTGCTTGACACCAGGCTACGGTGACATTAGGATACTGATTGACACCAGGCAACGGTGACATTAGGATACTGCTTGACACCAGGCTACGGTGACATTAGGATACGGCTTATTTATTATTTTGCACATTCATCATGAATAGAAAAATCCAAATATGTCCTTTTCATTTTTTAAAATTTGTGGTAGATGCCACACTTCTTCTCTTCGATAAACATACTCTGGTAAGATAAAGTACTTTTGATAAAGTACTTTTTTTAGAGACCCGTGTAGGCAGAATGTGACAGACTTTGTTAGTACATACGGGTAGAGTCTTCAACACTTTCCTTTTCGTCTTTAAAACTACTCGAAAGGAGCCTCCTCGAGCAACAACTTCAACAAAGGAAGGTTGGGGATGAAAATATCTGACGACAAATACTATACACACACACATTGGTGTTTTGGTTTTCACAGGGATATATTTAAGGAATTACCAAAAGACGAGTTGCATATGTCTCTGGAAATGTAACGATTATTATTACCACGTTTTTCTGACGTTCCAGGAACTTATTTATTTATTATCACGTTTTTATGAAGTTCCAGGAATTTTGTAGAAAGGGATGTTACAGTGGGACCACTTGTGGTATTTGACTGTTTAAGGTCAAGATTAATGGCTATGTAATTGTTTAAATGGGTATAAGTGGACATTGTGCAGGGCTGCCGTAAGTTCATCTGTCCATCCCTCCTGACAAAGAACTGCTTCCATGTTGTTTATCAGACGCTGTGCTCTCATTCAACCTACTGCTGAACTTTGTAGGTGGGGGTTTGTTTCTCTTTTGCATTGAATAAAATGAAGCGTGTCCTCAAAGTGTTCGTTCCTCAATTGTCATGTAAATAGTCTGCCTGGATAATCAGGGTTGAAAATTTCCCAGGTTTTCTGGAAATCCCTTTTGGAAAATTCCAGAGTTTTAGAATGGAATATGTAGGAAATCCAGTATCCTCCAACCTGGGTTTCTGGAAAACCTAGGAATTTGGGGAAAGTTACCAGGAATTTGGGGAAAGTTACCACGATTTTGCAACCGTAATAACCAGTCATAAGAAACTAAGGTCACTGATTGTCTCCTGCTTTGCTCCCTCAGTATTGTTCAAGGCAATTCTCTTGAGGATTGCTTTAATTCTAATGCTTTGTGCAGTGGAAATAGGTGATATATTGCTAGGTGATATCCCCCAACGCATACTGCAATAACTCCAAAATCAATCCTTATTTTACCCAATGGGACTTAAATATATATATATATATATATATATATATATATATATATATATATATATATATATACACAATGGCTTTAGGTTATAAATGTACTATATAACTCCAAAATCAACCCTTATTTTACCCAATGGGACTTAAATATATATATATATATATATATACACACAATGGCTTTAGGTTATAAATGTACGATCAGAAAATCGATAAAATTGAGGCTTTATGATTAGGTCTATACGTACTTTCTTATGCAATTGTGCATTTTGTCAATCTTAAGAAATATTCGTTCCACAAACGGCACACCTTCCAATTGCCAAGGGATGTTATGCCCTTCCCTGCCATTGTCTTCCTCTATTCCACTGCATCTAACGGCTGGAACATGCTAGATTATGTCTGGGAAAGCAATTGCCAGGGATGTAAACAGTTGCAATGCCGTTATTAAGGGACTAAGTGACAATATATATGAATTGCGTGAGCTGGCTGTGATCGAGCTGAAAGTTGTTGAGCGGACCGCGGGATGCGCCGTCGTAGGTGTGAAACCGCAGCATATCTTCCGGTTGATTGGTGGCTTGCTGCTGTGCACTTGGCAACCGGAGGTTGTGTATAGGCTACTAGAAAACGGTGGGAAAGCGAGAGAAAAAACAAACAGATTTGTATAAAATATCCTTGCTAAAATACATTGTAAACGTGCTCATCTGCTGGCGAACCTGCGGATTACATTCGCAATTTATGTGCCGTTATTTGTAGGGATAAGCAGGTGAGAAGGTTGCATTTGTTTTTGGGTGGCGGCTGTTGGTGGTTGATAGTGTGTTTTATTCCTGCAGCTCAATCAATACATGCTTTGCTAACCGGCTCTATAAACGTGATGCATTCTATTATCTAGCAAGGTTATTTAGTAGGCTATCTGTCACTTGTTCCTGGTGCTAGCCTACTCGGCTATAATAATCATTGTACGTGCGCAGTGCTAATGTCTATGCCAGCGACAAGTCCGGTAGCACACATAAGGTAAGTTGTTTAGCTACTCAACCAGCCGTCATGTGTAGCCCACAGTAGATGTTTGCAATGCAAATGAATCAACAGACCGCTTTTGGCCGGTGACACTGATTTCAGATAATATGGTGTAAACATGGGAGGTAGAGAAAGGATGATGTACCCGTGTTTACAACGTGTACTCCGATGGTAGGCCTTTTAATAACTAGGTGTTGCAGAATGTAGTTCTCCTTACCACAGCATTGAATGTAGACCTGGTACTAGGCCATATCTTTTACAGTTTTTGGTTCATAATTTTGCATGCCCTTGACATCTTCATCTTTCCCCCTGACAATCCTCTTGAGTTTATTCACACACACACCTATGCTTGTTTTTCATCAATCACATTCTATTGGTAATACTGGTACCACGTTTCCCAAAGTGCAATTTAAAACACATCACAAAGGAAAGTACAAGTCAAGGCTTACTAACGAACGGTGGTAAGAAGCTCCCCCAAGATGTCTGTAGGTCTATTAGGAAGAAACCTTCTAAGAGGTAGGAAACTATTGTGCATGGTTACTAGGTCTAGCAAAAAGTTTTGCCCAATGACCTCTGAAAACCCGCCCACAAGGCCTTAAAACTTGCCCCAAAAAATGATTTTGAAACTGGGTGGTTCGAGCCCTGAATGCTGATTGGCTGATAGCTGTGGTATATCAGACCGTATACTACAGGTGTGACGTTTATTTTTACTGCTTTAATTACGTTGGTAATCCGTTTTTAAAAGCAATAAGGTACCTCGGAGTGTGTGGTATATGACCAATATACCACAGCTAAGGGCTGTATCCAGGCACTCAGCGTTGCGTTGTGCATAAGAACAGCCCTTAGCCGTGGTATAATGGCCATATACCACACCCACCTTGTGCCTTATTGCGTGAAATAAATCCAGTTTGCGCATGTGCATAACTATAGGTCAATCCGACAGCAGAGTTTGAGTGATAAAAGTTGGACAGAGGATCTTGAAATCTCTGAGCAAGAAACACTTGGACGAACTTCAATAAATTAATGTTTGGTGATTTTCGGGTAATTGTACCATTATTATGGGTATTATTATGTTAAGACTACGAAACAGTTATAAATGGATTATTTGCGAGATTTACTTGTTATTTCAATACGGATAGATTACGGACTAAAATCTGGGTTTATAATTGCAATTCAACTTTGCCATGGTTTGCTGAGCTAGATGCAGGAAGCCTATAGTCCCTGATAGGACATCTAATTTCAGGGAAAAGTCCACAATAAAACTGACATTAAAATATGGACAATGATACATTTGCGATAGATCTATAATCATAATTCATAACTTCCAATGTAATTAATTTAACATGGCCATGAATAATTGCATAATAACGCAAGGCTACAACAAAGTCAAACGGAGTTACAGGCTATTTATTCAATCCGTTTGCCAACAGATGCAAATGTAGCTTGTCTTTCGACACATTTTAATGTCATTTTCATTGTGGACTTTCCCCCCATAATGCAAGACCGCGAGGGAGTTCCATAACTTCCATTTTTTTAATTCCACTGGTGCAGCGCTCCAGACCCTAGAACTGAGCAAGAGTAAAACCCTTCGCTTGATACTGTTATCCGTTAGAGAAGTCGACATTAGAATGCAGTTTACTTTAAACCACCTTTTTGAGCTAATTTATCTAAAGAGCTCTAGTGCGCCTAAAGTCGTTTTCCAATGCTTTGTCGCCGTTTTTATCAGCTCTATTGCGTTACTATGTTTTATAGAAAAATGGTGTCTCCATAATGACCAATCCATACTGAACAAAAATATAAGTGCAACAATTTCAAAAGATTTTACTGAGTTACAGTTCATATAAGGAAATCAGTCAATTGAAATGAATTAATTAGGCCCTAATCTATGGATTTCATATGACTGGGATTACAGATATGCATCTGTTGATTACAGATACCTTTAAAAAAAAAAAGGGCCTCACAATGGGCCTCAGGATCTCGTCATGGTATCTCTGTGCATTCAAATTGCTATCAATTAAAATGCAATTGTGTCTGTGGCTTATGCCTGCCCCATTATAACCCCACCACAGCAATGGGGCAAAGCAAACCAGTAGCCCCGCACGATGCCATACACGTGGTCTGCGGTTGTGAGGCAGGTTGGCTGTACTGCCAAATTCTTTAAAACTACTTTGGAGGCGGCTTAGGGTAGAGAAATTAACATTCAATTCTCTGGTAACAGCTCTGGTCGAGCATGCCAATTTCACGTTCCTTCAAAACTTGAGACATCTGTGACATTGTGTGTGTGACAAAAAAACTACACATTTTAGAGTGTCCTTTTATTGTCCCCAGCGCAAGGTGCACCTGTGTAATGATCATGCTGTTTAATCAGGTTCTTGATATGCCACACCTGTCAGGTGGATGGATTATCTTGGCAATACAAAGGAGAAATGCTCACTAACCGTGATGTAAACAAATTTGTGGCTAACATTTGAGAGAAATAAGCTTTTTGTGCATATGGAACATTTCTGGGAACTTTTATTTCAACTCTAGAAACATGGGACCCAACACCTTTACATGCTGCATTTTTATATTTTTGTTCAGTGTACCTACAACTGATAAAAATGTGTCACATATTTGTCCTGCTCGGTCTCCCTGACTCAGCGGCCTCTTGCTGCAGCATCTCTAGACCAGTGCTCTCAACTCACACACACACACACACCCCTCCAGCCCTCCTCTTCGCCACCATTCACTCACTCCGTAACAGCCTGCTCACTGCCTGATAGTCAGCAGCAGCGGGTCACAGTTAAATATATACGTTTCTAAGAGAAATGCCACGGTGGCCGCAGTGCAGTTTAGAATTGGCCCAAAAACACAACACCCGCGACAATACATTTTCACCTGCGACATTGTTTTCAAGGTAGCCCTTGGCAACACTGGCTGGCAGAATGATTTATGTCGGAGCAGATGGTGTGAGGGAGGGGGCAGGTACAGCGCTATAATCATTTGTACACTGTAAATGAACTGTAAATTGACCTTAACTAACTAAGCCTAAAATATAAATTGTATTTAAATTAAAAAAATATTTAATACATTGAGACACGATCACGTGTATTTTTTCATGGGAATACATTGGAACAGCTGCCCTAAATTTAAAATGTTTTTCCTGACAGGTAGATAGTCTCATTACCTGTCCTGACAGATTGTCTCTCTCATTACCTGTCCTGACAGATTGTCTCTCTCTCCACCTGTCCTGACAGACTGTCTCTCTCATTACCTGTCCTGACAGATTGTCTCTCTCTCTCTACCGGTCCTGACAGACTGTCGCCATGACAGCGGAGGAGACCATTAACATCAAAGAGGTGGAGGTGATCAAGCTGATGCTGGACTTCCTCAACTCCAGGAAGCTTCACATCAGCATGCTGTCTCTGGAGAAGGAGAGCGGCGTCATTAATGGCCTTTACTCTGACGACATGCTCTTCCTCAGGTACTAGCATGGCTTTTAGTCTGCTACGATCTAGAAGAAAAAGAAACGCACACCTATTCAGACGAGGTGCTGGCTAGCGGAGTAGAACACCTATTAAGACGAGGTGCTGGCTAGCGGAGTAGAACACCTATTAAGACGAGGTGCTGGCTAGCGGAGTAGAACACCTATTTAGACGAGGTGCTGGCTAGCGGAGTAGAACACCTATTAAGACGAGGTGCTGGCTAGCGGAGTAGAACACCTATTAAGACGAGGTGCTGGCTAGCGGAGTAGAACACCTATTTAGACGAGGTGCTGGCTAGCGGAGTAGAACACCTGTTTAGACGAGGTGCTGGCTAGAGGAGTAGAAACTCGAAAATAAAAGAGAGCCGCACACTCTAGGAGCTCAGATGCAAAAATGTAATACCAACGTTTCGACAGCCAAGCTGTCTTCATCAGGGTATAATCACAAACACTGCGGGATGACTCGTTTATATAGTGTCAAAAGACACAGGTGTCTGTAATCATGGCCAAGAGTGGCCTAATATCATTGGTTAATTATCAAATATTAAAATGTCATACAAAGAACAGCATACAAACAACAAATGGATAGCATACGATCATAGATTCATTTAACTACACAAGTTTACAAACAATTACAATGGCAAAGTCACAATAATCACAAGAATGGCTTCAGGTCAAAGTCTACGTTGAGACCGAAGGGAGCAAAGAACAGCATTACATTTTTGCATCTGCTCCTAGAGTGTGCGGCTCTATTTTTTTGTCTGCTACAAACACGGCGTCAGTCTGTATGGGAATAACACCCAGCTAGGCATGCCTCCATCAGGAAGAAGACTCTTCAGAAAGACCACCCCGTTAGGACTCTTTTTAAAGCAGCGCTCTTCAATCCCTGTGTGCAGGTTTTTCCTCCAGCCCAGTTCTGATACACAGCGGTCTAAGGCACTGCATGTTAGTGCTAGAGGCGTCACTACAGACCCTTGTTCGATCCGGGGCTGTATCACAATTGGCCCAGCGCCATCCGGGTTAGGGGAGGGTCTGGCCGGTGGTAGGCTATCATTGTAAATAAGAATTTGTTCTTAACTGAAACTGCCTAGTTAAATAAAATAATAATAATAATCACGCTCCACGACTCTGTAAACAAGTCCATGTCCCAGACAATCTGTTTTGTAGATTCAGCTATCCAAAAATGAATGGAAAAGTTAAGCACCATATTATCTCCAGATTTGCAGTGCTTATCTTTTCTATAAATTTGAGGCTGAGGCATAGAGCTGAATCTACACGAACTGCTGGCATGGGATGTGGACTCATCTTGATATGAGACAACATTTTAAATACTGAAAACAGCATTTTTGAAATGAAATGTCCCTTTTTAAGTACACCGATAGTTTTGGCGTATGTGAGGTCCTGCGTTTCATTCCCGTTTTTTTTGCACAAATCTTATTTCATGCTGCACTGCACCTTGTACAGTACTCCGTGACCTTCACCAGAGACTCAATCTAAAGATCCCCCTCGGGACATTATTTAATTTAGCGTCAGTAAGTGGCTGATTACATAAACGTTTCACTATAATACGATTTTCAAAGTCGTTGTTTACCCCTCTTTGTTTTCCATCGGGCTTATCCAATCAGGATGCTCTGTTGCAGTACTACACACAAATACTAACCAATTAGGATGCTCTGTTGCAGTACTACACACAACTACTAACCAATTAGGATGCTCTGTTGCAGTACTACACACAAATACTAACCAATTAGGATGCTCTGTTGCAGTAGTACACACAAATACTAACCAATCAGGATGTTCTGTTGCAGTAGTACACACAAATACTAACAAATTAGGATGCTCTGTTGCAGTAGTACACACAAGTACTAACAAATTAGGATGCTCTGTTGCAGTAGTACACACAAATACTAACAAATTAGGATGCTCTGTTGCAGTAGTACACACAAATACTAACAAATTAGGATTCTCTGTTGCAGTAGTACACACAAATACTAACAAATTAAGATGCTCTGTTGCAGTAGTACACACAAATACTAACAAATTAGGATGCTCTGTTGCAGTAGTACACACAAGTACTAACAAATTAGGATGCTCTGTTGCAGTACTACACACAAATACTAACAAATTAGGATGCTCTGTTGCAGTAGTACACACAAGTACTAACAAATTAGGATGCTCTGTTGCAGTAGTACACACAAATACTAACAAATTAGGATGCTCTGTTGCAGTAGTACACACAAATACTAACAAATTAGGATGCTCTGTTGCAGTAGTACACACAAATACTAACAAATTAGGATGCTCTGTTGCAGTAGTACACACAAATACTAACAAATTAGGATGCTCTGTTGCAGTAGTACACACAAATACTAACAAATTAGGATGCTCTGTTGCAGTAGTACACACAAGTACTAACAAATTAGGATGCTCTGTTGCAGTAGTACACACAAGTACTAACAAATTAGGATGCTCTGTTGCAGTAGTACACACAAGTACTAACAAATTAGGATGCTCTGTTGCAGTAGTACACACAAATACTAACAAATTAGGATGCTCTGTTGCAGTAGTACACACAAATACTAACAAATTAGGATTCTCTGTTGCAGTAGTACACACAAATACTAACAAATTAAGATGCTCTGTTGCAGTAGTACACACAAATACTAACAAATTAGGATGCTCTGTTGCAGTAGTACACACAAGTACTAACAAATTAGGATGCTCTGTTGCAGTACTACACACAAATACTAACAAATTAGGATGCTCTGTTGCAGTAGTACACACAAGTACTAACAAATTAGGATGCTCTGTTGCAGTAGTACACACAAATACTAACAAATTAGGATGCTCTGTTGCAGTAGTACACACAAATACTAACAAATTAGGATGCTCTGTTGCAGTAGTACACACAAGTACTAACAAATTAGGATGCTCTGTTGCAGTAGTACACACAAATACTAACAAATTAGGATGCTCTGTTGCAGTAGTACACACAAGTACTAACAAATTAGGATGCTCTGTTGCAGTAGTACACACAAGTACTAACAAATTAGGATGCTCTGTTGCAGTACTACACACAAATACTAACAAATTAGGATGCTCTGTTGCAATACTACACAAAAATACTAACAGCATTCAAGGGGAACTGTACAGTTTTTCATAAAACCGCTGTAACTAACAACTCAGATCATGTTACTAGCCACCACTCTGCTACCAGAAGGTACAAGGTGAATGGATGAAGGTCAAACAGGGTCTTGTTGACTACACGGAAGAAAACAACCCAAAACGGAGTGAAATGATCTGAACTAAAAAAACATTTTTTTAAATCTGGTTTTTGTTTAATGGACAAGGTTAACTCTGTGCCCTGATAGCTATTCCCATGTTGTGCCACAGGCAGCTGATTCTAGATGGCCAATGGGAAGAGGTCCTACAATTCATTCAGCCTTTAGAAGGCATGGAAACGTTTGACAAAAAGAGGTGAGAGAACCTTTCTTTTTTTTTTTTATGCTTATTTGACCCAATGTCTTCCACCCAAATGTGAATCTTAACTCTTGCCAGACACACAGGTCACAGGTCAACTCTTGCCAGACACACAGATCTCAGGTCAACTCTTGCCAGACACACAGGTCACAGGTCACAGGTTAACTCTTGCCAGACACACAGGTCACAGGTCAACTCTTGCCAGACACACAGGTCACAGGTTAACTCTTGCCAGACACACAGGTCACAGGTCACAGGTCAACTCTTGCCAGACACACAGGTCACAGGTCAACTCTTGCCAGACACACAGGTCACAGGTCACAGGTCAACTCTTGCCAGACACACAGGTCACAGGTCAACTCTTGCCAGACACACAGGTCACAGGTCAACTCTTGTCGTGGTATTTTCCTCTTCTTACCAAATCATGAGAGCAAACCACACACAAGTCAGAGTTAGTTATCACAAAGTCCATCTTTAATTATATCAGCTCTATCACAACCCTGTAACTCTCAGATCAATTCAGTGTCCCTCACACATTTCAACTGAGATCCTTTATAGCAAAGACGCATAGTGAGACAGCATAGGCATAATTTATCGTTCAGCTTTGTCAGACACACAGGTCACAGGTTAACTCTTCAGAGATTTGATTAGCCAGTCAAGAGTGAGGTGTCGAGACCGAGAGGTGAAATTAGATGTTATCTTTGTACAGTCAACCCATTTAGTTTAATTACAGATGAAGAAATACAAATTTTAAATTTTGGCACTTCTTTAAAAAAAAAATGTTTTTACTGAATGTTCTAAATGTGTCTTGTGATCTTGCCTGGCTTGTCTAGGTTCCGCTACATCGTCCTGAAACAGACATTTCTGGAGGCCCTGTGTGTAAATAATGCCATGTCAGCTGCTGACGACCCTCAGAACGTGAGTGGGACAAGCCAGTCTATACCGCAAGCGTTGTGTGTACGACTCTATTCAAATAGACGTGCTGAGATACTGGCAGCAAAAGCCAACCGTCAGTTGAGCAGTGATCAACTGATAAGATGGCTTATGATTTGGGTCTCTGTTTTTATGCTTCGGGTGTAGCAAGCTAAAAACATCACCAAGGATGGAAAACGTGACTTTTCCAGTGGAATTTGGAAGTAAATTTCATGTTCAATGAAAAAATAAAATAATAAGCACTTCCTAATTGATGAATTACATTTCAGTGATCTTAAATTGGCTTAGAATTAGTGGGTTATACTATATCTATTTAGTACGACTTTACTCAGTAAACGCCATTGAATTAATCTCCACACCCTTTCCTTATGCTGCCCGACAGCTGGAGCTGTCCATGCAAGAGGCGGTCAGATGTCTCCACAGCCTGGAGGGGTTCTGTCCCTCTAAAGAGGACTACAGTAAACTCTGCCTGCTCCTCACGCTTCCCTGCCTCACCCAACATGCTGAGTTCAAGGACTGGAACCCCAGCACGGCCCGGGTGCACTGCTTCGAGGAGGCCTGCGCCATGGTGGCCGAGTTCATCCCTGCCGACAGGAAGCTGAGCGAGGCTGGGTTCAGGGCCAGCGGCAACCGCCTCTTCCAGCTGCTCATCAAAGGAGTGTTGTACGAGTGCTGTGTGGAGTTCTGTCAGGTCAGTGTTGGCCAATCAAATGTATTTATAAAGCCCTTTGTTTTTTACATCAGCAGTTGTCACAAAGTGCTTTACGTTAACCAGGACCCCAACGACCTAAAGAGAAGCAGGAGCACAGTGGCCAGTCAAAACTCCCTAGAAGGTAGTCACCTAGAGAGGAATCCAGACTCAGTAAATATGGCCAATGTGTTGGCTGGAGGTGAATGAGGCCAGTTTTCTAACCTTGTTTCAGAATGTCAAGTGCTTTGAGAAAAGGGTTGAAAATGTCCCTTTTGAAACACAACATTGTTCTCCATTTCTGAAACTCTACAGAGGTCCCAAGGATGAGGCACTCCACCACGTACACAATGGTAGGGAAGCTTCACAGTAGATCAGTCTACATTATTATGGGCGGCAGGGTAGCCTAGTGGTTAGAGCGTTGGACTAGTAACCGGAAGGTTGCAAGTTCAAATCCCCGAGCTGACAAGGTACAAATCTGTCGTTCTGCCCTTGAACACCCACTGTTCCTAGGCTGTCATTGAAAATAAGAATTTGTTCTTAACTGACTTGCCTGGTCAAATAAATAAAAAATTATTATGCTGATCTGAAAACACAGGATAGGTGAAGTTAATATAGAAATAGGACTAGCAGGAGTTGTCTCTTGCCTAGGCTGGTTTGGCTGGAGCCACCAAGTCTAAGTGGCTTTGATACCAGACCAGCAGCTCTGGAACAGTTTAAGTCTAGACCAGTTCAGATGGAGGGAAAGGAGACAAAAAGAGAGCCATTATTAAACGTATCTACACTGTTCTCTTCCAGAGCAAAGCCACGGGGGAGGAGATCACGGAGGACGAGGTGCTCTTGGGCGTGGACATGCTGTGTGGCAATGGCTGCGACGAACTCGACCTCTCCCTGCTTTCGTGGCTCCAGAACCTCTCGCCAGGCGCCTTCTCCTGCGCCTTTCAGCAGAAGACCCTGGCCATCCACGTGGATCGCCTGGTCAAGCCCACCAAGGCCGGCCACCCCGACCTGCTCACCCCCCTCATCAGCCGGCTTTCCCCCTGTCCCTCCTCGCCCCTGCAGAGGCCCCAGTCGGCAGACACCTACATGTCTCGGTCCCTGAACCCGGTGCTGGACGGGCTGTCCCATGGCCTGGCGGCCCAGGCCCAGAACAAGAGGGGCACGGAGGGCAGCGTGAGACCGGCGCTCAGCCAAAGCATGGTGGAGAATAACGTGCACCAGCTGGACGACGACTCGCCAGAAAGGTACAACATTAGGCCCTTCAGGGTTAATTTAAGGTTTATTGAAATGGGTAGGTACGGCATGACAATAGGCTTACTGTAAACAAGATACTGTTAGGAGAATTATGTTCTCAAGGTTCATAACCCAATTCAATTATACTACTCAGTCTGCGACCTAGAATGTGTAAGATACTGGTTGAATGAAACAGACGAGGCCCAACTAACATAGTCAAAAAGGTTTATTCACAAGAGCGCTGGTCTGTTGAACACAACCATTCATTTTATACTGGCTTCTCACGCACAGTCACACTAACATACGCACGCACATGCACACTAACATACGCACGCACATTCACACTAACATACGCATTCACACTAACATACGCATTCACACTAACATACGCATTCACACTAACATACGCATTCACACTAACATACGCATTCACATTCACACTAACATACGCATTCACACTAACATACGCATTCACATTCACACTAACATTAGCACACAATGTCCTGCTACCCAGCCGACAGAGATTGGGGGAATCCGTGAGACATCCTCCCTCAAGATAGGGAGACCCTGGGAAGTACTCTCAGTGGCCCCAGCCAAGGAGACGGAGACCCTGGGAAGTACTCTGTGGCCCCAGCCAAGGTCGGCACCGAATCTTGCTCAGTCTGTTTTTAAGATGCTGTTATAGACATATTGTACAGACTATGGTTATACATAATTCTAATCAATTTCATACGATTATATGGCTTCAGGGTGGAATATTCTAGTCATTCATATAAATTCCATCAACAGATACACTCCTTACCACCTTTCCTCAGCCCTGAACCTTTCCTCAGCCCTGAACCTTTCCTCAACCCTGAACCTTTCCTCAGCCCTGAACCTTTCCTCAGCCCTGAACCGTTCCTCAGCCCTGAACACGTGGAACACATGTTTATTCCGTTCTAGATCCACAAGGAACACATGTTTATTCTGTTCTAGATCCACGTGGAACACATGTTTATTCCGTTCTAGATCCACGTGGAACACATGTTTATTCCGTTCTAGAGCCACGTGGAACACATGTTTATTCCGTTCTAGAGCCACGTGGAACACATGTTTATTCTGTTCTAGATCCACGTGGAACACATGTTTATTCCGTTCTAGAGCCACGTGGAACACATGTTTATTCCGTTCTAGATCCACGTGGAACACATGTTTATTCCGTTCTAGAGCCACGAGGAACACATGTTTATTCTGTTCTAGATCCACGTGGAACACATGTTTATTCCGTTCTAGATCCACGTGGAACACATGTTTATTCTGTTCTAGATCCACGTGGAACACATGTTTATTCCGTTCTAGAGCCACGTGGAACACATGTTTATTCCGTTCTAGATCCACGGGGAACACATGTTTATTCCGTTCTAGATCCACGGGGAACACATGTTTATTCCGTTCTAGAGCCACGCGGAACACATGTTTATTCCGTTCTAGAGCCACGTGGAACACATGTTTATTCCGTTCTAGATCCACGGGGAACACATGTTTATTCCATTCTAGAGCCACGCGGAACACATGTTTATTCCGTTCTAGAGCCACGCGGAACACATGTTTATTCCGTTCTAGAGCCACGCGGAACACATGTTTATTCCGTTCTAGAGCCACGTGGAACACATGTTTATTCCGATCTAGAGCCACGTGGAACACATGTTTATTCCGTTCTAGAGCCACGTGGAACACATGTTTATTCCGTTCTAGAGCCACGTGGAACACATGTTTATTCTGTTCTAGATCCACGTGGAACACATGTTTATTCCGTTCTAGATCCACGTGGAACACATGTTTTTTCCGTTCTAGATCCACGTGGAACACATGTTTATTCCGTTCTAGAGCCACGCGGAACACATGTTTATTCCGTTCTAGATCCACGCGGAACACATGTTTATTCCGTTCTAGAGCCACGCGGAACACATGTTTATTCCGTTCTAGAGCCACGCGGAACACATGTTTATTCCGTTCTAGAGCCACGCGGAACACATGTTTATTCCGTTCTAGAGCCACGTGGAACACATGTTTATTCCGTTCTAGATCCACGTGGAACACATGTTTATTCCGTTCTAGAGCCACGTGGAACACATGTTTATTCCGTTCTAGAGCCACGTGGAACACATGTTTATTCCGTTCTAGAGCCACGTGGAACACATGTTTATTCCGTTCTAGAGCCACGTGGAACACATGTTTATTCCGTTCTAGATCCACGTGGAACACATGTTTATTCCGTTCTAGAGCCACGTGGAACACATGTTTATTCTGTTCTAGATCCACGTGGAACACATGTTTATTCCGTTCTAGAGCCACGTGGAACACATGTTTATTCCGTTCTAGAGCCACGTGGAACACATGTTTATTCTGTTCTAGATCCACGTGGAACACATGTTTATTCCGTTCTAGATCCACGTTTAACACATGTTTATTCCGTTCTAGATCCACGTGGAACACATGTTTATTCCGTTCTAGATCCACGTGGAGACATGTTTATTCTGTTCTAGAGCCACGTGGAGACATTAAGCATCGCTGTTAAATCTTTTTTAAAGTATATATATTTGTTACATTTTATTTAACTAGGCAAGAGAGTTAAGAACAAAATTCTTAGATACAGTGACGGCCAAACCCTCCCCTAACCCCGGACGACGCTGGGCCAATTGTGCGCCGCCCTATGGGACTCCCGATCACGGCCCGATAGTGATACAGCCCTGGATCGAACCAGGGTCTGTAGTGACGCTTCTATCACTTTATACTTTATATTTAGTGCTGTTCGGGAGCATGTGGTGATTAACCGCCCAAAAGGGACTACAGACCTTTACCCTTGGCCATTGAACCAAATAGTGGATCTCTGCATATGGCACTGTATTATATTTAGCCTTAACACGATTACTAATAATACTGTTGACAATGCTTTATCATACATTATAGCTTTGCTGCACTGTCCTGAGAGGTCCACCACTCTGCTCTTACAAAGAGCCCGTCGGGGCTGCTGGGTATAGAGATGGAAACATACTAGTGGCCACAATCAGTATCCTGACACCTATTGGAAAATGTGACTATTTCTGTTTGTCATTTATATCTGGTAAGATAGCTAGTTTTTAAATATCGATTCCATGATGATTCCATTTGATTAAAGACTGACCACATAGTAGTGAATGTTGTTTTTGCAGTTGTAGGTATTAATAGAGGCTGTATCAGCATTAAGGTCTTTCTATATTGTTGTGATGTAAGCTGAGCCATGAGTTTACAAGCTTGATCAGTCCTCTAGGGAGTCCGTTTGGCATCGTATCACGTACGTTTGGCATCGTGTCACGTGCGTTTGGCATCGTGTCACGTACGTCTGGCATCGTGGCACGTACGTCTGGCATCGTGTCACGTACGTCTGGGATCGTGTCACGTACGTTTGGGATCGCGTCTCGTGCGTCTGGCATCGTGTCACGCGTCACGTACGTCTGGCATCGCGTCACGTGCGTCTGGCATCGTGTCACGCGTCTCGTGCGTCTGGCATCGCGTCTCGTGCGTCTGGCATCGCGTCTCGTGCGTCTGGCATCGCGTCTCGTGCGTCTGGCATCGCGTCTCTAAAGGCCACTGTGAAATGAAGTACGAAAACATTAGTTGAAAGAAAATCAGATGTGCAAATCGACCATTAGGGTTCTACCTACCCTAACCCTAACCCAACCTACCCTAACCCTAACCCAACCTACCCTAACCCAACCTACCCTAACCCTAACCCAACCTACCCTAACCCAACCTACCCTAACCCAACCCAACCTACCCTAACCCAACCTACACTAACCCTAACCCAACCTACACTAACCCTAACCCAACCTACCCTAACCCAACCTACACTGACCCTAACCCAACCTACACTAACCCTAACCCAACCTACACTAACCCTAACCCAACCTACACTAACCCTAACCCAACCTACCCTAACCCAACCTACACTGACCCTAACCCAACCTACACTAACCCTAACCCAACCTACACTAACCCTAACCCAACCTACACTAACCCTAACCCAACCTACACTAACCCTAACCCAACCTACACTAACCCTAACCCAACCTACACTAACCCTAACCCAACCTACACTAACCCTAACCCAACCTACACTAACCCTAACCCAACCTACCCTAACCCAACCTACACTAACCCTAACCCAACCTACACTAACCCTAACCCAACCTACACTAACCCTAACCCAACCTACACTAACCCTAACCCAACCTACACTAACCCAACCTACACTAACCCTAACCCAACCTACACTAACCCTAACCCAACCTACACTAACCCTAACCCAACCTACACTAACCCTAACCCAACCTACACTAACCCTAACCCAACCTACACTAACCCTAACCCAACCTACACTAACCCTAACCCAACCTACACTAACCCTAACCCAACCTACACTAACCCTAACCCAACCTACACTAACCCTAACCCAACCTACACTAACCCTAACCCAACCTACACTAACCCTAACCCAACCTACACTAACCCTAACCCAACCTACACTAACCCTAACCCTACCTACACTAACCCTAACCCAACCTACACTAACCCTACCTACACTAACCCTAACCCAACCTACACTAACCCTAACCCAACCTACACTAACCCTAACCCAACCTACACTAACCCAACCTACACTAACCCTAACCCAACCTACACTAACCCTAACCCAACCTACACTAACCCTAACCCAACCTACACTAACCCTAACCCAACCTACACTAACCCTAACCCAACCTACACTAACCCTAACCCAACCTACACTAACCCTAACCCAACCTACACTAACCCTAACCCAACCTACACTAACCCAACCTACACTAACCCAACCTACACTAACCCTAACCCAACCTACACTAACCCTAACCCAACCTACACTAACCCTAACCCAACCTACACTAACCCTAACCCAACCTACACTAACCCTAACCCAACCTACACTAACCCTAACCCAACCTACACTAACCCTAACCCAACCTACACTAACCCTAACCCAACCTACACTAACCCTAACCCAACCTACCCTAACCCTAACCCAACCTACACTAACCCTAACCCAACCTACACTAACCCTAACCCAACCTACACTAACCCTAACCCAACCTACACTAACCCTAACCCAACCTACACTAACCCTAACCCAACCTACACTAACCCTAACCCAACCTACACTAACCCTAACCCAACCTACACTAACCCTAACCCTAACCCTAACCCTAACCCTACCTACACTAACCCTAACCCAACCTACCCTAACCCTAACCCAACCTACACTAACCCTAACCCAACCTACACTAACCCTAACCCAACCTACACTAACCCTACCTACACTAACCCTAACCCAACCTACACTAACCCTAACCCAACCTACACTAACCCTAACCCAACCTACACTAACCCTAACCCAACCTACCCTAACCCAACCTACACTAACCCTAACCCAACCTACACTAACCCTAACCCAACCTACACTAACCCTAACCCAACCTACACTAACCCTAACCCAACCTACACTAACCCTAACCCAACCTACACTAACCCTAACCCAACCTACACTAACCCTAACCCTACCTACACTAACCCTAACCCAACCTACACTAACCCAACCTACACTAACCCTAACCCAACCTACACTAACCCTAACCCAACCTACACTAACCCTAACCCAACCTACACTAACCCTAACCCTACCTACACTAACCCTAACCCAACCTACACTAACCCAACCTACACTAACCCTAACCCAACCTACACTAACCCTAACCCAACCTACACTAACCCTAACCCTACCTACACTAACCCTAACCCAACCTACACTAACCCAACCTACACTAACCCTAACCCAACCTACACTAACCCTAACCCTACCTACACTAACCCTAACCCAACCTACACTAACCCTAACCCTACCTACACTAACCCTAACCCTACCTACACTAACCCTAACCCAACCTACACTAACCCAACCTACACTAACCCTAACCCAACCTACACTAACCCTAACCCTACCTACACTAACCCTAACCCAACCTACACTAACCCTAACCCTACCTACACTAACCCTAACCCAACCTACACTAACCCAACCTACACTAACCCTAACCCAACCTACACTAACCCTAACCCTACCTACACTAACCCTAACCCAACCTACACTAACCCTAACCCTACCTACACTAACCCTAACCCAACCTACACTAACCCAACCTACACTAACCCTAACCCAACCTACACTAACCCTAACCCAACCTACACTAACCCTAACCCAACCTACACTAACCCTAACCCAACCTACACTAACCCTAACCCAACCTACACTAACACTAACCCAACCTACACTAACCCTAACCCAACCTACACTAACCCTAACCCAACCTACACTAACCCTAACCCAACCTACACTAACCCTAACCCTACCTACACTAACCCTAACCCAACCTACACTAACCCAACCTACACTAACCCAACCTACACTAACCCTAACCCAACCTACACTAACCCTAACCCAACCTACACTAACCCTAACCCAACCTACACTAACCCTAACCCAACCTACACTAACCCTAACCCAACCTACACTAACCCAACCTACACTAACCCTAACCCAACCTACACTAACCCTAACCCAACCTACACTAACCCTAACCCAACCTACACTAACCCTAACCCAACCTACACTAACCCTAACCCAACCTACACTAACCCTAACCCAACCTACACTAACCCTAACCCAACCTACACTAACCCTAACCCAACCTACACTAACCCTAACCCAACCTACACTAACCCTAACCCAACCTACACTAACCCTAACCCAACCTACACTAACCCTAACCCAACCTACACTAACCCTAACCCAACCTACACTAACCCTAACCCAACCTACACTAACCCTAACCCAACCTACACTAACCCTAACCCTACCTACACTAACCCTAACCCAACCTACACTAACCCTAACCCAACCTACACTAACCCTAACCCAACCTACACTAACCCTAACCCAACCTACACTAACCCAACCTACACTAACCCTAACCCAACCTACACTAACCCTAACCCAACCTACACTAACCCTAACCCAACCTACACTAACCCTAACCCTACCTACACTAACCCTAACCCAACCTACACTAACCCTAACCCTACCTACACTAACCCTAACCCAACCTACACTAACCCTAACCCAACCTACACTAACCCTAACCCAACCTACACTAACCCTAACCCAACCTACACTAACCCTAACCCTACCTACCTACACTAACCCTAACCCAACCTACACTAACCCTAACCCAACCTACACTAACCCTAACCCAACCTACACTAACCCTAACCCAACCTACACTAACCCTAACCCAACCTACACTAACCCTAACCCAACCTACACTAACCCTAACCCAACCTACACTAACCCTAACCCAACCTACACTAACCCTAACCCAACCTACACTAACCCTAACCCAACCTACACTAACCCTAACCCAACCTACACTAACCCTAACCCAACCTACACTAACCCTAACCCAACCTACACTAACCCTAACCCAACCTACACTAACCCTAACCCTACCTACACTAACCCTAACCCAACCTACACTAACCCTAACCCAACCTACACTAACCCTAACCCAACCTACACTAACCCTAACCCTACCTACACTAACCCTACCTACCCTAACCCTAACCCTACCTAACCCTAACCCTACCTACCCTAACCCTAACCCAACCTACCCTAACCCTAACCCAACCTACCCTAACCCAACCTACACTAACCCTAACCCAACCTACACTAACCCTAACCCAACCTACACTAACCCTAACCCAACCTACCCTAACCCAACCTACACTAACCCTAACCCAACCTACACTAACCCTAACCCAACCTACACTAACCCTAACCCAACCTACACTAACCCTAACCCAACCTACACTAACCCTAACCCAACCTACACTAACCCTAACCCAACCTACACTAACCCTAACCCAACCTACACTAACCCTAACCCAACCTACACTAACCCTAACCCTACCTACCCTAACCCTAACCCTACCTACCCTAACCCTAACCCTACCTACCCTAACCCTAACCCTACCTACCCTAACCCTAACCCAACCTACCCTAACCCAACCTACACTAACCCTAACCCAACCTACACTAACCCTAACCCAACCTACACTAACCCTAACCCAACCTACCCTAACCCTAACCCAACCTACCCTAACCCTAACCCAACCTACACTAACCCTAACCCAACCTACACTAACCCTAACCCAACCTACACTAACCCTAACCCAACCTACACTAACCCTAACCCAACCTACACTAACCCTAACCCAACCTACCCTAACCCAACCTACACTAACCCTAACCCAACCTACACTAACCCTAACCCAACCTACACTAACCCTAACCCAACCTACCCTAACCCTAACCCAACCTACACTAACCCTAACCCAACCTACACTAACCCTAACCCAACCTACACTAACCCTAACCCAACCTACACTAACCCTAACCCAACCTACACTAACCCTAACCCAACCTACACTAACCCTAACCCAACCTACACTAACCCTAACCCAACCTACACTAACCCTAACCCAACCTACACTAACCCTAACCCAACCTACACTAACCCTAACCCAACCTACACTAACCCTAACCCTACCTACACTAACCCTAACCCAACCTACACTAACCCTAACCCAACCTACACTAACCCTAACCCAACCTACACTAACCCTAACCCAACCTACACTAACCCTAACCCAACCTACCCTAACCCTAACCCAACCTACACTAACCCTAACCCAACCTACACTAACCCTAACCCAACCTACACTAACCCTAACCCAACCTACACTAACCCTAACCCAACCTACACTAACCCTAACCCAACCTACACTAACCCTAACCCAACCTACACTAACCCTAACCCAACCTACACTAACCCTAACCCAACCTACACTAACCCTAACCCAACCTACACTAACCCTAACCCAACCTACACTAACCCTAACCCAACCTACACTAACCCTAACCCAACCTACACTAACCCTAACCCAACCTACACTAACCCAACCTACACTAACCCTAACCCAACCTACACTAACCCTAACCCAACCTACACTAACCCTAACCCAACCTACACTAACCCTAACCCAACCTACACTAACCCTAACCCTACCTACACTTGTGTAGATCTGAAAGGAATGAATAGATAGGCATTTTCCTAAACGCTCTGTTGTATATGCGGCCTGTACCGGTCGACTGTTCTGTAGCCAAACGATGATGATGATGATGATGATGCTGGTGGTCTAAATGCAATATGGTACTAGGCCTCCCTAGGGTGTAGGAGCTGGTTTGGGATTGGTTGAAAGTGTGCTTGTTTTGCAGTGTATGCCATTTTTGGAGAGGACACTGTAAACCTGTTCCTGCCAAGCCTATAGTCATTTTTGGAGAGGACACTGTAAACCTGTTCCTGCCAAGCCTATAGTCATTTTTGGAGAGGACACTGTAAACCTGTTCCTGCCAAGCCTATAGTCATTTTTGGAGAGGACACTGTAAACCTGTTCCTGCCAAGCCTATAGTCATTTTTGGAGAGGACACTGTAATCCTGTTCCTGCCAAGCCTATAGTCATTTTTGGTGAGGACACTGTAAACCTGTTCCTGCCAAGCCTATAGTCATTTTTGGAGAGGACACTGTAAACCTGTTCCTGCCAAGCCTATAGTCATTTTTGGAGAGGACACTGTAAACCTGTTCCTGCCAAGCCTATAGTCATTTTTGGAGAGGACACTGTAAACCTGTTCCTGCCAAGCCTATAGTCATTTTTGGAGAGGACACTGTAAACCTGTTCCTGCCAAGCCTATAGTCATTTTTGGAGAGGACACTGTAAACCTGTTCCTGCCAAGCCTATAGTCATTTTTGGAGAGGACACTGTAAACCTGTTCCTGCCAAGCCTATAGTCATTTTTGGAGAGGACACTGTAAACCTGTTCCTGCCAAGCCTATAGTCATTTTTGGAGAGGACACTGTAAACCTGTTCCTGCCAAGCCTATAGTCATGTTTGGAGAGGACACTGTAAACCTGTTCCTGCCAAGCCTATAGTCATTTTTGGAGAGGACACTGTAAACCTGTTCCTGCCAAGCCTATAGTCATTTTTGGAGAGGACACTGTAAACCTGTTCCTGCCAAGCCTATAGTCATTTTTGGAGAGGACACTGTAAACCTGTTCCTGCCAAGCCTATAGTCATTTTTGGAGAGGACACTGTAAACCTGTTCCTGCCAAGCCTATAGTCATTTTTGGAGAGGACACTGTAAACCTGTTCCTGCCAAGCCTATAGTCATTTTTGGAGAGGACACTGTAAACCTGTTCCTGCCAAGCCTATAGTCATTTTTGGAGAGGACACTGTAAACCTGTTCCTGCCAAGCCTATAGTCATTTTTGGAGAGGACACTGTAAACCTGTTCCTGCCAAGCCTATAGTCATTTTTGGAGAGGACACTGTAAACCTGTTCCTGCCAAGCCTATAGTCATTTTTGGAGAGGACACTGTAAACCTGTTCCTGCCAAGCCTATAGTCATTTTTGGTGAGGACACTGTAAACCTGTTCCTGCCAAGCCTATAGTCATTTTTGGAGAGGACACTGTAAACCTGTTCCTGCCAAGCCTATAGTCATTTTTGGAGAGGACACTGTAAACCTGTTCCTGCCAAGCCTATAGTCATTTTTGGAGAGGACACTGTAAACCTGTTCCTGCCAAGCCTATAGTCATTTTTGGAGAGGACACTGTAAACCTGTTCCTGCCAAGCCTATAGTCATTTTTGGAGAGGACACTGTAAACCTGTTCCTGCCAAGCCTATAGTCATTTTTGGAGAGGACACTGTAAACCTGTTCCTGCCAAGCCTATAGTCATTTTTGGAGAGGACACTGTAAACCTGTTCCTGCCAAGCCTATAGTAATTTTTGGAGAGGACACTGTAAACCTGTTCCTGCCAAGCCTATAGTCATTTTTGGAGAGGACACTGTAAACCTGTTCCTGCCAAGCCTATAGTCATTTTTGGAGAGGACACTGTAAACCTGTTCCTGCCAAGCCTATAGTCATTTTTGGAGAGGACACTGTAAACCTGTTCCTGCCAAGCCTATAGTCATTTTTGGAGAGGACACTGTAAACCTGTTCCTGCCAAGCCTATAGTCATTTTTGGAGAGGACACTGTAAACCTGTTCCTGCCAAGCCTATAGTCATTTTTGGAGAGGACACTGTAAACCTGTTCCTGCCAAGCCTATAGTCATTTTTGGAGAGGACACTGTAAACCTGTTCCTGCCAAGCCTATAGTCATTTTTGGAGAGGACACTGTAAACCTGTTCCTGCCAAGCCTATAGTCATTTTTGGAGAGGACACTGTAAACCTGTTCCTGCCAAGCCTATAGTCATTTTTGGAGAGGACACTGTAAACCTGTTCCTGCCAAGCCTATAGTCATTTTTGGAGAGGACACTGTAAACCTGTTCCTGCCAAGCCTATAGTCATTTTTGGAGAGGACACTGTAAACCTGTTCCTGCCAAGCCTATAGTCATTTTTGGAGAGGACACTGTAAACCTGTTCCTGCCAAGCCTATAGTCATTTTTGGAGAGGACACTGTAAACCTGTTCCTGCCAAGCCTATAGTCATTTTTGGAGAGGACACTGTAAACCTGTTCCTGCCAAGCCTATAGTCATTTTTGGAGAGGACACTGTAAACCTGTTCCTGCCAAGCCTATAGTCATTTTTGGAGAGGACACTGTAAACCTGTTCCTGCCAAGCCTATAGTCATTTTTGGAGAGGACACTGTAAACCTGTTCCTGCCAAGCCTATAGTCATTTTTGGAGAGGACACTGTAAACCTGTTCCTGCCAAGCCTATAGTCATTTTTGGAGAGGACACTGTAAACCTGTTCCTGCCAAGCCTATAGTCATTTTTGGAGAGGACACTGTAAACCTGTTCCTGCCAAGCCTATAGTCATTTTTGGAGAGGACACTGTAAACCTGTTCCTGCCAAGCCTATAGTCATTTTTGGAGAGGACACTGTAAACCTGTTCCTGCCAAGCCTATAGTCATTTTTGGAGAGGACACTGTAAACCTGTTCCTGCCAAGCCTATAGTCATTTTTGGAGAGGACACTGTAATCCTGTTCCTGCCAAGCCTATAGTCATTTTTGGTGAGGACACTGTAAACCTGTTCCTGCCAAGCCTATAGTCATTTTTGGAGAGGACACTGTAAACCTGTTCCTGCCAAGCCTATAGTCATTTTTGGAGAGGACACTGTAAACCTGTTCCTGCCAAGCCTATAGTCATTTTTGGAGAGGACACTGTAAACCTGTTCCTGCCAAGCCTATAGTCATTTTTGGAGAGGACACTGTAAACCTGTTCCTGCCAAGCCTATAGTCATTTTTGGAGAGGACACTGTAAACCTGTTCCTGCCAAGCCTATAGTCATTTTTGGAGAGGACACTGTAAACCTGTTCCTGCCAAGCCTATAGTCATTTTTGGAGAGGACACTGTAAACCTGTTCCTGCCAAGCCTATAGTCATTTTTGGAGAGGACACTGTAAACCTGTTCCTGCCAAGCCTATAGTCATGTTTGGAGAGGACACTGTAAACCTGTTCCTGCCAAGCCTATAGTCATTTTTGGAGAGGACACTGTAAACCTGTTCCTGCCAAGCCTATAGTCATTTTTGGAGAGGACACTGTAAACCTGTTCCTGCCAAGCCTATAGTCATTTTTGGAGAGGACACTGTAAACCTGTTCCTGCCAAGCCTATAGTCATTTTTGGAGAGGACACTGTAAACCTGTTCCTGCCAAGCCTATAGTCATTTTTGGAGAGGACACTGTAAACCTGTTCCTGCCAAGCCTATAGTCATTTTTGGAGAGGACACTGTAAACCTGTTCCTGCCAAGCCTATAGTCCATGTGGATATTTTGTCCTTGTGTCAACAGGATTGCCCCACCGGTTCTGGTTCTGGCCTCCAGTGGACCAAATGTCATGCGCACCCCTCTGGCCCCCGGGGCGGACGGTGGGCCACCAAACGAAAAAGAGGTAATTTCACCCCCTTGTATCAACGCAAGGCATTTCCTGTGACTATAAGGTTTAGCGAGACCAGCGTATATAACTGTAAATGCCCATCACTAACATTTCTGTGTATTTCTGTCATTTCCTGCAAACAAGATTGCACCCCCATCTGGCCATTCAGGAAAAAAACATTAGGCCATACATTATAAAAGGGAATACATATTGATCTCTGTCTGTCTGTCTGTTTCTCTCTCTCTGTTTGTGTCTGTCTGTCTCTCTCTCTTTGTTTGTCTGTCTCTTTCGCTCTCTGTTTCTGTCTCTCTTTCTCTCTCTGTTTCTGTCTCTTTCTCTCTCTCTTTCTCTCTGTTTCTGTCTCTCTTTCTCTCTCTGTTTGTCTGTCTGTGTTTCTCTGTCTGTCTGTTTCACTCTCTCTGATTCTGTCTCTGTTTCTGTCTGTATCTCTGTTTCTCTGTTTGTCTGTCTCTGTCTCTCTCTCTCTGTTTGTCTTTCTCTGTTTCTGTCTCTCTCTCTGTTTCTGTCTCTCTTTGTTTGTCTCTTTCTCTCTCTCTTTGTTTGTCTCTTTCTCTCTCTGTTTGTCTGTCTGCTTCTGTCTGTCTCTGTTTCTGTCTCTCTTTCTCTCTCTGTTTGTCTGTTTCTGTTTCTGTCTCTCTCTTTGTTTCTCTTTCTCTCTCTGTTTGTCTGTTTCTGTTTCTGTCTCTCTCTGTGTGTCTCTCTCTCTTTGTTTCTCTTTCTATCTCTGTTTGTCTGTTTCTGTTTCTGTCTCTCTCTGTTTGTCTGTCTCTCTCTTTGTTTCTCTTTCTCTCTCTGTTTGTCTGTTTCTGTCTCTCTCTGTGTGTCTGTCTCTCTCTTTGTTTCTCTTTCTCTCTCTGTTTGTCTGTTTCTGTCTCTCTGTGTGTCTGTCTCTCTCTTTGTTTCTCTTTCTCTCTCTGTTTGTCTGTTTCTGTTTCTCTCTGTGTGTCTCTCTCTCTTTGTTTCTCTTTCTCTCTCTGTTTGTCTGTTTCTGTTTCTCTCTGTGTGTCTCTCTCTCTTTGTTTCTCTTTCTATCTATGTTTGTCTCTGTTTCTGTCTCTCTTTCTCTCTCTGTTTGTCTGTTTCTGTTTCTGTCTCTCTCTTTGTTTCTCTTTCTCTCTCTGTTTGTCTGTTTCTGTTTCTCTCTGTGTGTCTCTCTCTCTCTTTGTTTCTCTTTCTATCTCTGTTTGTCTCTGTTTCTGTCTCTTTCTCTCTCTGTTTCTCTGTCTCTCTTTCTCTCTCTGTTTGTCTGTGTCTCTGTCTCTCTTTCTCTCTCTGTTTGTCTGTCTCTGTTTCTCTCTTTGTTTCTCTGTCTGTCTCTCATATGGTCTCTCTCTCATGGTATCCCCCACACCCCCATCTCCTCACCCACTGACTTTAGTTACCCATAAATCCAACGACCTCGTCCACAGGGGAGTCGACCCCACAGACACCCTGTCATCTGACGGGGGAGTCTATGAGCTACTGCCGACCGCCTCATCTGCTGCGGGGGCCATAATTTGACGACACAGGGTCACGGACAGCGGTGTACAATCTGCTTTGATGGCTGGTCTTGACACAGCCAGCCTGCTAGCACACTCATTGCTCATTTTAATATATCTCCGAAGCCCAGCAGCTTTAGATTGGATTTTTCTGTGCATGCATAGAGTCACATTAGAGAGATGAAGAGTTGGCCCGTTGTGTGTTTGATGTGGATTAGCTTTGAGGCCTTGTAGAGAGGGCTGTACTGTAGTTTGCCGTGTGTTTTGGAGGTAACCTCATGACCTGACATAATGGTTTTGTTTCGTTCTTGGTGTACTATATTCGTCTATCGTTCTAAATGCGTGTGTGTCTTCCTCGACAGCACGACGGTGAGCAGATCCAGGAGTACTACAGGCAGAAGAAGCGTGTCCAGCAGCACCTGGAACAGAAGCAGCAGCAGAGACAGCTGTACCAGCAGATGCTGCTGGAGGGAGGGGTTCACACACAGGAGGGGCCAGATGCCCAGCATAACCTCACTGAGAAGTTCCTCAACAGGTTAGAGACACACACACACACAGGAGGGGCCAGATGCCCAGCATAACCTCACTGAGAAGTTCCTCAACAGGTTAGAGACACACACACACACACACACAGGAGGGGCCAGATGCCCAGCATAACCTCACTGAGAAGTTCCTCAACAGGTTAGAGACAACACACACACACACACACACACACACACACACACACACACACACACACACACACACACACACACACACACACACACACATACCTGGAGGGAGCATAACCTCACTGAGAAGTTCCTCAACAGGTTAGACACACACACACACACACACACACACACACACACACCTGGAGGGAGCACAACCTCACTGAGAAGTTTCTACATCTTATGGTCCACTTATTAGTGGTTAAGAGCGCTGGGCTAGTAACTGAAAGAGCGCTGGGCTAGTAACTGAAAGAGCGCTGGGCCAGTGACTGAAAGAGCGCTGGGCTAGTAACTGAAAGAGCGCTGGGCCAGTAACTGAAAGAGCGCTGGGCCAGTAACTGAAAGCTCACTGGTTCGAATCCCTGAGCTGACTAGGTGAAATATCTGTCTATGCCCTTGAGCAAGACACTTCACCCTAATTGCTCCTGTAAGTCGCTCTGGATGAGATCGTCTGCTAAATGACTAAAATATAAATTAATAATAAGTCAAATATAATTACATTTAAGATATTTCAGAACAAGTAATATCCGAAATAGACATACAGCACCAGTCAAACGTTTGGACACACCTACTCATTCAAGGGTTTTTCTTTATTTTTACTATTTTTTTCCATTGTAGAAAAACTATGCAGTAACACATATGGAATAATGTAGTAACCAAAAATGGTTTTCTAAAAATCAATTAGCCTTTTAAAATGATACACTTGGATTAGCTAACACAACGTGCCATTGGAACACAGGAGTGATGGTTGCTGATAATGGGTCTCTGAACGCCTATGTAGATATTCCATAAAAAATCTGCCGTTTCCAGCTACAAAAGTCATTTACAACATTAACAATGTCTACACTGTATTTCTGATCAATTTGATGTTAGTTTAATGGACAAAAAAAAATGCATTTCTTTCTAAAACAAGGACATTTCTAAGTGAGCACAAACTTTTGAATGGTAGTAATGTAAATGTCTAAAAACCTGTTTTTGCTTCGTCATTATGGGGTATTGTGTGTAGATTGAAGGGGGGGGGGGGCAATCTAATACATTTTAGAATAAGGCTGTAACATAACAAAATGTGGAAAAAGTCAAGGGGTCTGAATACTTTCCGAATGCACTAATAGTTAGATGAAAAGGTTTACATGCTTTGCAAGAAGAACCACAGCGAACATGTTATTTGTTTTGAAAGCATATTTTGATTATTTGAGTTTGAAAATTATTTAGTCTGTAACTTTAAAAATATATATATATTTTTGTTGTCATTGAGTCTAAAATGTAAACTATCATGTTGATCTCATTGACTGTCCTGATCTTTGATCCACAGCTCCATTTATGAATTTGAATTGTCCAGCAACAGATTGTTTGTTGTGGCTTCAACAATGATTACGGCTACAATTTATAAATAAATTGTATTACATGTTGTGATATCCAATTAAACAATGTTTGCATGAACACAATTGCGTAGTTACCACACTGCTTAGTAGCTATTAAGTAGTAGATTCCCAAACAGCCAACAGTAAAACAATAGTCATTAGGCTGGAATTGTGCAGTAATACCAATAAGAAGTGTTTGTTAACCAGTAGGTCCCAAAACTCTGCTCATCTCTACTCAAATCACAACATCATCACTACTAACTGACCACTCATGTAGTAAATAAAACAAAACGTGTTATTGAGTAAACATGAGGTCGTGATGAATAGTAAAATAAAAAAAATGAGCTTGTGGCTATATACTGCCATCTGGTGGTGACTAGAAACAATTGCATAACAGGAACGATTATAAACCTGACAGAGCTTGAGAGGAGCTTTAAAAATATATATATATATTTGACCTTTATTTAACCAGGTAGGCTAATTGAGAACAAGTTCTCATTTACAACTGCGACCTGGCCAAGATAAAGCAAAGCAGTTCGACACATACAACAACACAGAGTTACACATGGAATAAACAAACATACAATCAATAATACAGTAGAAAAATCTATATACAGCATGTGCTTATGAGGTAGGATAAGAGAGGTAAGGCAATAAATAGGCCATGGTGGCAAAGTAATTACAATATAGCAATTAAACACTGGAATGGTAGGATGTGCAGAAGATGAATGTGCAAGTAGAGATACTGAGGTGCAAAGGAGCAAGATAAATAAATACAGTATGGGGATAAGGTAGATTGGATGGGTTATATTACAGATGGGCTATGTACAGGTGCAGTGATCTGTGAGCTGCTCTGACAGCTGGTGCTTAAAGCTAGTGAGGGAGTTAAGAGTCTCCAGCTTCAGTGATTTTTGCAGTTTGTTCCAGTCATTGGCAGCAGAGAACTGGAAGGAGAGGCGGCCAAAGGAAGAATTGGCTATGGGGGTGACTAGTGAGATATACCTGCTGGAGCGCGTGCTACGGGTGGGTGCTGCTATGGTGAACAGTGAGCTGAGATAATGCGGGGCTTTACCTAGCAGAGACTTGTAGATGACCTTTAGCCAGTGGGTTTGGCGGCGAATATGAAATGAGGGCCAGCCATCAAATCAAATCAAATGTATTTATATAGCCCTTCGTACATCAGCTGATATCTCAAAGTGCTGTACAGAAACCCAGCCTAAAACCCCAAACAGCAAGTAATGCAGGTGTAGAAGCACGGCCAAGATCATACAGGTCGCAGTGGTGGGTAGTGTATGGGGCGTTGGTGACTAAACGGATGGCACTGTGATAGACTGCATCCAATTTGCTGAGTAGAGTGTTGGAGGCTATTTTGTAAATGACATCGCTGAAGTCAAGGATCGGTAGGATAGTCAGTTTTATGAGGGTATGTTTGGCAGCATGAGTGAAGAATGCTTTGTTGTAAAATAGGAAGCCAATTCTAGATTTAATTTTAGATTGGAGATGCTTAATGTGAGTCTGGAAGGAGAGTTTACAGTCTAACCAGACACCTAGGTATTTGTAGTTGTCCACATATTCAAAGTCAGAACCGTCCAGGGTAGTGATGCTGGACGGGCGGGGGCAGGTGTGGGCAGCGATCGGTTGAAGAGCATACATTTAGTTTTACTAGCGTTTAAGAACAGTTGGAGGCCACGGAAGGAAAGTTGTATGGCATTGAAGCTCGTCTGGAGGTTAGTTAACACAGTGTCCAAAGAAGGGCCAGAGGTATACAGAATGGTGTCGTCTGCGTAGAGGTGGATCAGAGAATCACCAGCAGCAAGAGCGTCATCATTGATGTATACAGAGAAGTAGCCTACCTATACATCTGCAGAGAACAATGGGAGAAACTACCAAAATACAGGTGTGCCAAGCTTGTAGCGTCATACCCAAGAAGACTCAAGGCTGTAATCGCTGCCAAAGGGCTTCAACAAAGTTCTGAATACTTATGTCAATATGATATTTCAGTTGTTTTTTTCTTGCAAAAATGACAACCTGTTTTTGCTTTGTCATTATGGGGTATTGTGTTTTAGATGAGGAAAAAATACAAATTAATCAATTTTAGAATAAGGCTATAAACATAACAAAATGTAATGACACATTATTTTTATACCGTGCCTAATAATTTTGCACGCCCAATTTTTCAGTTTTTGATTTGTTAAAAAAGTTTGAAATATCCAATAAATGTCGTTCCACTTCATGATTGTGTCCCACTTGTTGTTGATTCTTCACAAAAAAATACAGTTTTATATCTTTATGTTTGAAGCCTGAAATGTGGCAAAAGGTCGCAAAGTTCAAGGGGGCCGAATACTTTCGCAAGGCACTGTATATATATATAATTACACACACACACACACATTCTGAAAGTATTCAGACCACTGAATGGTTCATCCTTGGGAGCAATTTCCAAACACCTGAAGGTACCACGTTTATCTGTACAAACAATAGTACGCAAGTATAAACACCATGGGACCACGCAGCCGTCATACCACTCAGGAAGGAGACGCGTTCTGTCTCCTAGAGATAAACGTACTTTGGTGCGAAAAGTGCAAATCAATCCCAGAAAAACAGCAAAGGACCTTGTGAAGGTGCTGGAGGAAACAGGTACAAAAGTATCTATATCAACAGTAAAACGAGTCCTATATCGACATAACCTGAAAGGCCGCTCCGCAAGGAAGAATCCACTGCTCCAAAACCACCATAACAAAGCCAGACTACGGTTTGCAACTGCACATGGGGACAAAGATTTTACTTTGTGGAGAAATGTCCTCTGGTCTGATGAAACAAAAATATAAATGTTTGGCCATAATGACCATCGTTATGTTTGAAGGAAAAAGGGGAGGCTTGAAAGCCGAAGAACACCATCCCAACCGTGAAGCACGGGGGTGGCAAAATTGGTGGTCAGAACTGAAAAAGCACGTGCGAGCAAGGAGGCCTGTAAACCTGACTCAGTTACATCAGCTCTGTCAGGAGGAATGGGCCAAAATTCACCCAACTTATTGTGGGAAGCTTGTGGAAGGCTACCTGAAACATTTGACCCAAGTTAAACAATTTAAAGGCAATGCTACCAAATACTAATTGAGTGTATGTAAACTTCTGACCCACTGGGAATGTGATGTCAGAATAATAGTGGAGAGAATTATTTCTTTCATTTCACATTCTTAAAATGAAGTGGGGATCCTAACTGACCTAAGACAGGGGATTTTTACTAGGATTAAATGTCAGGAATTGTGAAAAAATGAGTTTAAATGTATTTGGCTAAGGTGTATGTAAACTTCTGACTTCAACTGTAGATGTTTGCAATCATATATAGATCTCTATCTATCCAGACTCTGACAATGCTTGTTCTAATATTGTATTCATTTATTTTTATTTTTACTGTTTTGGTTATTATAAAAATGACCAGTGTTCAATGACTATGTAAAGAGGGCAGCAGTCTCTAAAGTGCCCAGTTGAGTAACCAGGTGGTAGCTGGCTAGTAATGGCTATTTAACAGTCTGATGGCCTTGAGATAGAAGCTGTTTTTCAGTCTCTCGGTCCCAGCGTCCACCACTTCAACCTCCTGTTTATCTAGCCATTAACCCCTCTAACCTAAATTAGGTCTTCCTTCCATTACAGATACATTCTTTCATCCTCTGTCCATCAATCACCTTAACATTCTTTCACCTGTCATTATGTCACCTCTTCCCTCTGCTCCAGCTTTGTGGCTCCCATCTTGACTGTCGGAGGCTTGAAAGACTAAACGTTCAACTCTGGCTGAAGATCGTAGTCCAATCCTACTCTATCATATACAGTGGGGCAAAAAAGTATTTAGTCAGCCACCAATTCTCCCACTTAAAAAGATGAGAGGCCTGTAATTTTCATCATAGGTACACTTCAACTATGACAGACAAAATGAGGGGAAAAAAATCCAGAAAATGACATTGTAGGATTTTTAATGAATTTATTTGCAAATTATGGTGTAAAATAAGTATTTGGTCACCTACAAACAAGCAAGATGTCTGGCTCTTACAGACCTGTAACAACTTCTTTATTAAGAGGCTCCACCTGTTTGAACTTGTTATCAGTATAAAAGACACCCTGTCCACAACCTCAAACAGTCACACTCCAAACTCCACTATGGCCAAGACCAAAGAGCTGTCAAAGGACACCAGAAACAAAATTGTAGACCTGCACCAGGCTGGGAAGACTGAATCTGCAATAGGTAAGCAGCTTGGTTTGAAGAAATCAACTGTTGGAGCAATTATTAGGAAATGGAAGAAATACAAGACCACTGATAATCTCCCTCGATCTGGGGCTCCACGCAAGATCTCACCCCGTGGGGTCAAAATGATCACAAGAACGGTGAGCAAAAATCCCAGAACCACACAGGGGGACCTAGTGAATGACCTGCAGAGAGCTGGGACCAAAGTAACAAAGCCTACCATCAGTAACACACTACGCCGCCAGGGACTCAAATCCTGCAGTGCCAGACGTGTCCCCCTGCTTAAGCCAGTACATGTCCAGGCCCGTTTGCTAGAGAGCATTTGGATGATCCAGAAGAAGATTGGGAGAATGTCATATGGTCAGATGAAACCAAAATATAACTTTTTAGTAAAAACTCAACTCGTCGTGTTTGGAGGACAAAGAATGCTGAGTTGCATCAAAAGAACACCATACCTACTGTGAAGCATGGGGGTGGAAACATCATGCTTTGGGGCTGTTTTTCTGCAAAGGGACCAGGACGACTGATCCGTGTAAAGGAAAGAATGAATGGGGCCATGTATGGTGAGATTTTGAGTGAAACCTCCTTCCATCAGCAAGGGCATTGAAGATGAAACGTGACTGGGTCTTTCAGCATGACAATGATCCCAAACTTACCGCCCGCGCAACGAAGGAGTGGCTTCGTAAGAAGCATTTCAAGGTCCTGGAGTAGCCTAGCCAGTCTCCAGATCTCAACCCCATAGAAAATCTTTGGAGGAAGTTGAAAGTCCGTGTTGCCCAGCAACAGCCCCAAAACATCACTGCTCTAGAGGAGATCTGCATGGAGGAATGGGCCAAAATACCAGCAACAGTGAGTGAAAACCTTGTGAAGACTTACAGAAAACATTTGACCTCTGTCATTGCCAACAAAGGGTATATAACAAAGTCTTGAGATAAACTTTTGTAGGTGACCAAATACTTATTTCCACCATCATTTGCAAATAAATTCATAAAAAATGTGAATTTTTGTGAATACAATGTGATTTTCTGGATTTTTTTTCCTCATTTTGTCTGTCATAGTTGAAGTGTACCTATGATGAAAATTACAGGCCTCTCTCATCTTTTTAAGTGGGAGAACATGCACAATTGGTGGCTGAATAAATAATTTTTTGCTCCACTGTATCTGTATTATTTGACTCTTGTTTGTTTTGCTTTTTCATGAGCTTTCAGTTTTGTTTTTGTAGTGAAAAGATCTTTAAAAAATACCTTGTTTCAGCCCTCCACCCTTTCATCTATTATTTTATTTTATCCTTTAGTTTTCTGTCTATCCATTATCGTTCTTTATCCCTCCTTTAGTTTTCTATCTATCCATTATCGTTCTTTATCCCTCCTTTAGTTTTCTATCTATCCATTATCGTTCTTTATCCCTCCTTTAGTTTTCTATCTATCATTATCGTTCTTTATCTATCCATTATCGTTCTTTATCCCTCCTTTAGTTTTCTAGCTATCATTATCGTTCTTTATCCCTCCTTTCGTTTTCTATCGATCATTATCCTTCTTTATCCCTCCTTTAGTTTTCTATCGATCATTATCCTTCTTTATCCCTCCTTTAGTTTTCTATTGATCATTATCCTTCTTTATCCCTCATTTAGTTTTCTATCGATCATTATCGTTCTTTATCTATCCATTATCGTTCTTTATCCCTCCTTTAGTTTTCTATCGATCATTATCCTTCTTCATCCCTCCTTTAGTTTTCTATCGATCATTATCGTTCTTTATCTATCCATTATCGTTCTTTATCCCTCCTTTAGTTTTCTATCAATCATGATCCTTTATCCCTCCTTTAGTTTTCTATCTATCATTATCGTTCTTTATCTATCATTATCCTTCTTTATCCCTCCTTTAGTTTTCTATCGATCATTATCCTTTATCCCTCCTTTAGTTTTCTATCGACCATTATCCTTCTTTATCCCTCCTTTAGTTTTCTATTGATCATTATCCTTCTTTATCCCTCCTTTCGTTTTCTATCGATCATTATCCTTCTTTATCCCTCCAAGCATACATTATTTCTTTAATCCATACATCCGTTATTTTTCTCATCATTTTATTTGTAGATTAGGTTTTGACACGCTCAAAAAATACATTTGCCCAATTACCATTTGTGTTTATATATTTTTTTTTAAACAAAAAATATTTAAAAAATTTGGGGGGGGGTGTTGGATCTAAAATAGTCATTTATTTGTGTCACAGTAGTTCAATGAGCTTGTGTTTCAGTTAGTGTGGAATAATGTATAATTTCTCAGCTGCTTCATTGACTCCAATCGATGACGTGTGTGTGTGTGTGTGTGTGTGTGTGTGTAGGTCCATCCAGAAGCTGGAGGAGATGAACGTGGGAATGGACAATGTGGGAGAGGGGGGGATCCAGTCTGTGAGCCAGCAGTGTAACGGGACCCCTGGACCCAACTCTAGTACCCACACCCAAGAGACAGGCCCTCTCAGGGACAAGCCGGGAGGGGTCAGCAGCACCCCTCTTATGGCAGGGTCTCAGGGCATGCCCTCCTTCAACGAGTCCCCCGTCCAGAACACTCAGAGGTGAGAGGTCACGAAGAGGGCCAGACTAGAATCTGTTTTTTCCTAAAATGCTTCCTGTGGTTAAGGAACATACTAGGATCCACCAGGACCCTCAAGGTTTTCCTTGTGGTCACTAGGGGTGGAAAGTTTGGGAACCACTGTTCTAAACAATATACAGACACTATTGTCCCCTTGTTTGGGAGGATTTGAAGTAAGTCCACTGGTACACAATAACATAAACTCTGTGTGTTTTGATTCCCTCAGTGATCAAAGAAACAGGGCCACTCTGCCTACTCTTCAGGATGATTCGAGCGGATCCCCGATGCGCAGCAACAATTCTCAGAAGGTAGGCTTCCAGTGGACTGAGAGACTAACCCTGAGTGGACCTCCCCTCTGAACCTGGTTCCTCTAGGTATCTTCATCGTAGGGAGTTTGTCCACTCACTCCTACTGAGTATAGTCCAGGTTACTGAGAATAACTTTGTGACAATTACTTATAAAGTGCCTTCAGAAAGTATTCACACTCTGACTTTTTTTTCTACATTTTGTGTTACAGCAGTGAATTTCAAAGACACATTCAACCACAAATACCAGGGAGGTTTTCAAATGCCTTTCTAAGAAGGGTACCTATTGGTAGATAGTTTACCAAACATTCAATATCCCTTTGAGCACGGTGAAGTTATTAATTACACTTTGGATGGTGAGGAAGGAAAACGCTCAACAATTTCACTATGAGGCCAATGGTTACTTTAAATCAGTTCGAGTTTAATGGCTGTGAAAGGAGAAAACGGAGGAAGGAAGTCTGTACAGAATACAATACCCCAAAATACGCATCCTGTTTGCAACCAGGCACTAAAGTAATACTGCAAAAAATGTGGTAAGCGATTTACATTTTTTGTGTTTGTTTGGGGCAAAACCAAAACCGCACATTACTGAGTACCATTCTCCCATATTTTCAAGCATAGTGGTGGCTGCATCATGTTATGGGTATGCTTGTAATTGTCAAGGACTGGGGAGTTTTTCAGGAGAAAAAATTAACTGAATGGAGTTAAACACAGGCAAATTCCTAAAGGAAAACCTGGTTCAGACTGCTTTCCATCAGACACTGGGAGATGAATTCACCTTTCAGCAGGACAATAACCTAAAACACAAGGCCAAATCTACACTGAAGTTGCTTACCAAGAAGACAGTGAATGTTCCTGAGTGGCCGAGTTAGTTTTGACATAAATCTATGGCAAGACCTGCAGATTGTTGTCTAGCAATGATCAACAACCAATTTGACAGAGGTTGAAGAATCTTGAAAATAATAATGGACAAATGCTGTACAATCCAGGTGTGGAAATCTCTTAGAGACTTACCCTGAAAGACTCAAAGCTGTAATCTCTGTGGACGTTGCTCCTACAAAGTATTTACTCAGGGGTGTGAATACTTATGTAAATGAGATATTTCTGTATGTTCAATAAATTTGCTAAAATTCCTAAAAACATGGGATATTGTGTGTAGATGGGTGTGAGAAAATACATGTAATCCATTTTGAATTAAGGCTGTAACACAACAAAATGTGGTATCAATACTTTCTGAAGGCATTGTATGAAAAGGATTTAAAAATCAATTTGATTCATAATGGATTAATGTGTGTTCAGATGGAGAAGTCCAAGGCCCAGTTTGTGGCAGTGAACAGTCTGGAGGACACGCAGGCGTTGCGCGCTGTGGCCTTTCACCCCACGGGGGCGCTGTACGCCGTGGGCTCCAACTCCAAAACCCTGCGCGTCTGTGCTTACCCAGACTCCCTCAACACAAGGTAACGAACTACCTGTACTCAGACCGGTCCCAAAACTAACAAAGTTCCTACCCAAAATGGCCACAAACCCCTGGTCCTGGAGAACTACAAGGTGTGGCCACAAACCCCTGGTCCTGGAGAACTACAAGGTGTGGCCACAAACCCCTGGTCCTGGAGAACTACAAGGTGTGGCCACAAACCCCTGGTCCTGGAGAACTACAGGGTGTGGCCACAAACCCCTGGTCCTGGAGAACTACAGGGTGTGGCCACAAACCCCTGGTCCTGGAGAACTACAGGGTGTGCAGGTGTTTGGTCCAGCCTAGTGTTGACATGCCTGATTCACAGATTAGGTGTATTAATGCTAGGCTAGAACAAATGCCTGCTACTTACCGTTTCTCTCAAAGACCAACAGTGTTTGGAAAGAAGCAGGTTTTTGTGCAAAACAGATGAAGCTTTCTGAAGCCCATTGGCTGTGTAATTGTTGTATGTTTTCTCCCGTGGATTTGTCTCCCTCTAGTGGGTCGGGCCCAGTCAAGCAGCCAGTGGTGCGCTTCAGAAGGAACAAGCATCACAAGGGTTCCATCTACTGTGTGGCCTGGAGTCACTGTGGACGACTGCTGGCCACAGGCTCCAATGATAAATATGTAAAAGTGCTGCCCTTCAACGCAGAAACCTGCAACGCCACAGGTGTGTGTTATTTTTCATGTGTCTGCATTTGTCATCTTTTTAAAAAAAATGGTTTATTAACCTCTGTTTAACTGGGCAAGTCAGTTATGAACAAATTCTTATTTTCAATGACGGCCTAGGAACAGTGGGTTAACTGCCTTGTTCAGGGGAACAGTGGGTTAACTGCCTTGTTCAGGGGAACAGTGGGTTAACTGCCTTGTTCAGGGGAACAGTGGGTTAACTGCCTTGTTCAGGGGAACAGTGGGTTAACTGCCTTGTTCAGGGGAACAGTGGGTTAACTGCCTTGTTCAGGGGCAGAACGACAGATTTTTACCTTGTCAGCTCGGGGATTCAATCTTGCAACCTTTGGATTAACAAGTCCAACGCTCTAACAACTAGGCTACACTGCCTGCCGTTTTGACTGAGGGTGTGTGTGTGTGTGCAGGGCCAGACCTGGAGTTCAGTATGCATGACGGCACCATCAGAGACCTGGCGTTCATGGAGGGTCCTGAGAGTGGAGGATCCATCCTGATCAGCGCCGGAGCCGGAGACTGTAACATCTACACCACTGACTGCCAGAGAGGACAGGGGCTGCACGCTCTCAGTGGGCATACAGGTGTGTGTGTGTGTACAAACACACACACACACACACAGTCCACTTGAACAAGCACTTAACTATTAACACTTAACCAGAGAGATTATAATGTAATAATAATAATATCAGACTGATCAAATTCCAAATGCTTAATTTAGACAGTATCCAATTTGTATTTATTTGACTTAACCAGGAAGGGCTCATTGAGATTAAAATCTATTTTTCAAGAGCGTCCTGGCCAAGATAGGCAGCACCAAGTCATTACAAACAAATTACAGACAGACAACATGAAAAACTACAAGTAATCTAGTAAAAACCATTTGAATTCACAGGAGTATAAAACAGCAAATTAAAAACATTGACAGGTCAGGGAATCAGCCTCACAATCCTTCATCAGTGATTTAAAAACACCAATCGGGGAAAAAAAAGTTATTCCAGTTTAAAGTATTTTGTAAGGTGTTCCAAGACGATGGTGCAGAGGACATAAAAGCCCTTTTACCAAATTCAGTTTGGACATTTGGAACAGTTAGCAGGATAAAGTCCAGCGAACGAAGAGACGACCCACCACATTCCTGAACAATAAAAATGCCCATATAAAAAGGTAGTAAACCCCAAATGGCTTTGTAAATAAAAGTATACCAGTGACTGAGCCTACGAGTGACTAGAGAAGGACAGCCAACCCTGGTATACAAAGTGCAGTGGTGCGTAAGGGTTTTGCAGTTTAAAATACATCTCAAAGTGCCATGGTAAAGAGTGTCAATTGATCTCAAAAACTGAGCGGAAGCATTCATATATAAAATATCCCCATAGTCTAGTAAAGGCATAAATGTAGCTGATACCAGCCTCCTGGCTTCAAAAGAAAAACAGGCCTTATTCCTAAAATAAAGTCAGAATTTCAGCTTCAATTTTTTGTAAGTTGTTGAATATGCAATTTAAAAGAGGCCATCATCAATTAAAATTCCAAGATATGAGGTTAGAACCTCAATCTCCTTGCTCTGACAGGTAGTAATAGGTGAAAGGTTCAGAGGTCTATTTCTTGCTTTAGAAAACACCATTAGTTTAGTTTTGTCAGTATTGAGGATAAGCTTCAATTGACACAAGGTATGTTGAACAGTATAAAAAGCAGTTTGCAAGTTCTGGAAAGCTTTTGTAAGAGACGAGGCACAACAGTAAATAACAGTATCATCAGCATAAAAATGAAGTTGTGCATTTTGGACATTTTGTCTAAATCATTTATATAAATAGTGAATAAGTGAGGACCAAGTACAGAGCCTTGGGGCACACCATTAAAGACAGACAATTTAACAGACATAAGCCCATCAAATTGAGTACACTGAGTTCTATCAGACAGATAGTTAGCAAACCATGCAACTGCATGCTCCGAAAGACCTACACTCGACAATCTCTGCCTTAGTGTAGCATGATCAACTGTATCAAAAGCCTTAGAGAGATCAATAAAAAGTGAGACACAGTGCTGTTTTTTGTCAATGGCTTCAGTGATATTTAAAACCTTCATGGCTGCTGTAATTGTGCTATGCTTCTTCCTGAAGCACGATTGGTACATTGATAAAATAGAGTTAGTAAATAAAAACTCTTAACTGTTCACTTACAAGGGTTTCAAGTATTTTCACCAGGGGTGACAGCTTTGAGATTGGCCTATAATTATTTAAAATAGTTGGATCTCCCCCTTTTAAAAGTGGTAGGACAAATGCTGATTTCCAGATCTTTGGAATTTCATTACATTCCAGGGTTAGATTGAACAGAGATGTACGTGGTTCAGCTATCAAATCAGCTGCCAGATTTAAAAAGCAGGGATCCAAAAGTTCAGGACCTGCAGGCTTTCTCTGATTTAAGGATTTCAGGGCTTTATGTACCTCCTGCACTGAGAATGGCAAAAAGCTAAAAGTGTGACCAGCTCTCACTGGTTCATCCACACAGGGTTGTACAGAGACAGAGGACACTGAATCAAACAGCCTACCAGATGATACAAAGTGCTCATTGAAACAATTCAGCATTTCAGTTGTCATATATAGCAACAGAGTCCTTCAAAACACATGACGGTAATTCATTAACAATATGACGTTTATACTGTATCCATGTGTCCTTCTCCCAGGCCACATCCTGTCTCTGTACACGTGGGGTGGCTGGATGATCGCCACGGGCTCCCAGGATAAGACTGTCCGCTTCTGGGACCTGAGAGTCCCCAGCTGTGTGAGGGTGGTGGGGACAGCCCTGCATGGCTCTGGTAGGCATTCTGCTAGTCCCTGTCAATATGACTGGCACACCAGGCAACTGGACAAGAGTTGGAGATGACATGGTGATACGCATCCGTTTTAAAACTCTGTTTCTGCCCAGTCTTCTTCATCTACCTGGGCAAGACTGAGCCGAAGGCTGGAAAATATGTCTGTGTAATGATACAGTTTACCCACAAGGGGGCACTGATAGTATTGTCAGTGGACTAACATTCACCTTAGCCTTAGATGTTACAAAGGGTTGAGTTCAATAGGGTGAAGATGTTGAGCTTATAACAGAACTTGTCCAATAAGAACATCAGTTTGTGTTTCCTGTTGCAAAGAGTTTTGCTACGTCGTGCCCTACTGGACAGACCCTTGTTGTTTGTTCTCAGGCAGTGCAGTGGCCTCGGTAGCTGTTGACCCCAGCGCTCGTCTCTTGGCAACGGGACAAGAGGACTGCAGCTGCATGCTCTATGACATCAGAGGAGGCCGGATGGTGCAGACGTACCGCCCACACACCAGCGACCTGCGCTCTGTCCGTTTCTCTCCCGGGGCACACTATCTGCTCACGGGTTCCTACGACAACAAAGTCATCATCACTGACCTGCAAGGTACCGCCTGGTCTGCGCGCACACACAAACCCAACAAGGTACCGCCTGGTCCGCTCGCGCGCACACAAACCCAACAAGGTACCGCCTGGTCCGCTCGCGCACACAAACCCAACAAGGTACCGCCTGGTCCGCTCGCGCACACACAAACCCAACAAGGTACCGACTGGTCCGCTCGCGCACACACAAACCCAACAAGGTACCGACTGGTCCGCTCGCGCACACACAAACCCAACAAGGTACCGCCTGGTCCACTCGCGCGCACACACAAACCCAACAAGGTTCCGCCTGGTCCGCTCACGCACACACAAACCCAACAAGGTACCGCCTGGTCCACTCGCGCACACACAAACCCAACAAGGTACCGCCTGGTCCGCTCACGCACACACAAACCCAACAAGGTACCGTCTAGTCCGCTCGCTCACACACAAAGCCAACAAGGTACCGCCTGGTCCGCGCGCACACAACAAGGTATTGCCTGGTCTGCGCGCACACAAACCCATCAAGGTACCGCCTGGTCCGCTCGCGCACACACAAACCCAACAAGGTACCGCCTGGTCCGCTCGCGCACACACAAACCCAACAAGGTACCGGCTGGTCCGCTCGCGCACACACAAACACAAGAAGGTAACGCCTGGTCCGCACTCACACACAAAGCCAACAAGGTACTGCCTGGTCCGCGCGCACACAACAAGGTATTGCCTGGTCTGCGCGCACACAAACCCATCAAGGTACCGCCTGGTCCGCTCGCGCACACACAAACCCAACAAGGTACCGCCTGGTCCGCACTCACACACAAACCCAACAAGGTACCGCCTGATCCGCGAACACACAAGTGCTACATATACTGTGTAACACAACAGCTTTCTCTATTGTGAAGACCTTTGTTTGGTTTACTTGTAGTTTGTTTTTTTTGTCTTGACTGCTTTGCTCATGTAGTCAGATGTTGACATCATCATCATCCTGACTGCCCCCCCCCCCCCCCCCCCCCGGTCTCTACATGGCACTGAAGTGTGCACTGAAGTGTGTGCACTTTCCCACTCATTCTCATGGATTTGACAAGGGTGCAAACTCCCCAGGTGAAGCTTTAAAATAGATGACGGGGCATGTGTTAATGCACACTTCAGGAGATGAGTGACGAATGGTTATGCAGCCCTACAGTTAGTGTGGAGGCCACGTGCCTCATGGTGTCTGTGTGTGTGTCTGTGTGTGTGTGTGTAATGAATCACCAGGTGACCTGACGAAGCAGCTTCCTCTGACGGTGGCGGCGGAGCACGGTGACAAGGTCATCCAATGTAGGTGGCACACGCACGACCTCTCCTTCCTGTCCTCCTCCGCAGACAGGACAGTCAAACTCTGGGCCCAGTGTCCATGACACTGCTGGCTGGCACTGGGAACACTGGAAACCACAGCTCGTAAATCTGGTGTTACTGGGAACACTGGCCACCACAACGAGCACAACACACAGTCCACATCCTTGGACATACCTGCCCCTATACCCCTCCGCAAGGCTCTTAGAGGTGTGTGCTACATGTATAGTAATGCTGTGTCATTTATTCTTTAGCATCTGTGCCTCATGCTAACAGTAGAGCTATACAAAACCACCTTCATTTGACTGTAATGATACGGCGACACCTCTATAGTCCTGTTGAAAATAATATACTCATCAAATGCATCATAGTCTACACTCGCTTAAAGCACACCACAGTCCCTCCTGCTGTTGTTTTCATATCGTCCAGTTTTTAGTTAGCTGTTCTGACGGATGCAGAATGCCTTATATAGTCCATTCAAACCACATTATGTGAATCATATGGTGCCTTGGGTAAAAGTTTAGAATTTTGAATGTGTCGGTGTACATTTTCAGCTTCAAGATGGATGCAAGAAAGGAGGCCTTTCATTTCTAAAGCTTTATCTTGACATGTTCTTATTTAATAACAGCTCGTAAATGTTTTAGGATTAAAATAATCTTGACATAAATTGTTGTTTGGTAGTACTTATGTCACTTATCAAAGATCTCAAACTTGGAAATACATGGCGTTCTTGAAGTATAAGATAATTGTATCATATGTTGTTGGAGGATTGTGTTTGGGATTTCATCTGCTTGTGGATTTTTGTAAATGAATTGTATAAATATTGAATGGGGTATCTTTTATGTAATATTGTAACAATTGTTAATGACATTTTAATGAACAGTATTTCAGTTGGGCTGAAGCTTGGATGGCAAATGATAAAGACTGACCTTTTTATGGTTGTTTTTGGACAGCAATTATGACTGATGGAAAAAGCACTTTGCCCATCTGTGAGTGGGAATATATGGAGCGATGTTAGTGCTATCGGAAATTAAATCCCGATAATTTTTTTTTTTTTTGGTGGCACTAATATCACACCATGGGAATAGGCAGAGGGTCGGTTTTAACTGTACTGTAAAATGTGAAGCCTTTGCCTAGGCTAAAAGGTTTTTTTATACACATACATAGAAATACATATTAGAGGAAATGAACTTTGTCATGTACCATATTAAAGTAAAGAGGGTATCAACACTGCACGTTTGGAGCACTTAGCTGTGTCAAAGTAGGACTGTGTGTCAGTTTCCCTGCACAAGTAGTTCAAGGGTATAATAGTTAGTGATTTTTTTTTTTGTGTACTTAAAAGATAAATTAAATGCAACTACGACATCAAATGTTCTCTCTTGCATTGATTGCAGTTCAGTTAGTTGGTCACTTGACATGTACACTGCCTTCAGAGAGTATTCACAACCCCTTGAATATGTTTGTTTTTACACATTTTGTTGTTACAGCCTGAATTTTAAATGGGTTACATGTCGTTTCCCCCCCCCCCCACTGGCCTACACACAATATCCCCATAATGGCAAAGTGAAATGAATTTACAAATGTATTAAAAATTAAAAGGTGAAATTTCTTGAGTCAAGTATTCAACCCCTTTTTGTTATGGCAAGCCTAAATAAGTTCAGGAGTAAAAATGTGCTTAACAAGTCACATAGGTTGCATGGACTCACTCTGTGTGCAGTAATAGTGTTTTAACATGAGGTAGTCGTTTAAAAAAATAATCTCTGTACTCCACACATATAAGTAAGGTCCCTCAGTCGAGCAGTGAGTTTCAACCACAAAGACCAGGGAGGTTTTCCAATGCCTTGCAAAGGACACCTATGGGTAGATGGGGAAATATTTTTTTTTAAAGCAGACATTGAATATCCCTTTGAGCATGGTGAAGTTATTCATTACACTTTGGATAGTGTATCAATATACATCGTCACGATACAGGTGTCCTACCTAACTCAGTTGCCAGAGGAAGGAAGGAAACCGCTCAAGAATTTCACCTTGAGGCCAATAGTAACTTTAAAACAGTCAGAGTTTAATGACTGTGATAGAAAACTGAGGATGGATCAACAACATTGTAGTTACAGTGCCTTGCGAAAGTATTCGGCCCCCTTGAACTTTGCGACCTTTTGCCACATTTCAGGCTTCAAACATAAAGATATAAAACTGTATTTTTTTGTGAAGAATCAACAACAAGTGGGACACAATCATGAAGTGGAACGACATTTATTGGATATTTCAAACTTTTTTAACAAATCAAAAACTGAAAAATTGGGCGTGCAAAATTATTCAGCCCCCTTAAGATAATACTTTGTAGCGCCACCTTTTGCTGCGATTACAGCTGTATGTCGCTTGGGGTATGTCTATCAGTTTTGCACATCGAGAGACTGAATTTTTTTCCCATTCCTCCTTGCAAAACAGCTCGAGCTCAGTGAGGTTGGATGGAGAGCATTTGTGAACAGCAGTTTTCAGTTCTTTCCACAGATTCTCGATTGGATTCAGGTCTGGACTTTGACTTTGCCATTCTAACACCTGGATATGTTTATTATTGAACCATTCCATTGTAGATTTTGCTTTATGTTTTGGATCATTGTCTTGTTGGAAGACAAATCTCCGTCCCAGTCTCAGGTCTTTTGCAGACTCCATCAGGTTTTCTTCCAGAATGGTCCTGTATTTGGCTCCATCCATCTTCCCATCAATTTTAACCATCTTCCCTGTCCCTGCTGAAGAAAAGCAGGCCCAAACCATGATGCTGCCACCACCATGTTTGACAGTGGAGATGGTGTGTTCAGGGTGATGAGCTGTGTTGCTTTTACGCCAAACATAACGTTTTGCATTGTTGCCAAAAAGTTCAATTTTGGTTTCATCTGACCAGAGCACCTTCTTCCACATGTTTGGTGTGTCCCCCAGGTGGCTTGTGGCAAACTTTAAACAACACTTTTTATGGATATCTTTAAGAAATGCCTTTCTTCTTGCCACTCTTCCATAAAGGCCAGATTTGTGCAATATACGACTGATTGTTGTCCTATGGACAGAGTCTCCCACCTCAGCTGTAGATCTCTGCAGTTCATCCAGAGTGATCATGGGCCTCTTGGTTGCATCTCTGATCAGTCTTCTCCTTGTATGAGCTGAACGTTTAGAGGGACGGCCAGGTCTTGCTAGATTTGCAGTGGTCTGATACTCCTTCCATTTCAATATTATCGCTTGCACAGTGCTCCTTGGGATGTTTAAAGCTTGGGAAATCTTTTTGTATCCAAATCCGGCTTTAAACTTCTTCACAACAGTATCTCTGACCTGCCTGGTGTGTTCCTTGTTCTTCATGATGCTCTCTGCGCTTTTAACGGACCTCTGAGACTATCACAGTGCAAGTGCATTTATACGGAGACTTGATTACACACAGGTGGATTGTATTTATCATCATTAGTCATTTAGGTCAACATTGGATCATTCAGAGATCCTCACTGAATAATTTTGCACGCCCAATTTTTCAGTTTTTGATTTGTTAAAAAAGTTTGAAATATCCAATAAATGTCGTTCCACTTCATGATTGTGTCCCACTTGTTGTTGATTCTTCACAAAAAAATACAGTTTTATATCTTTATGTTTGAAGCCTGAAATGTGGCAAAAGGTTGCAAAGTTCAAGGGGGCCGAATACTTTCGCAAGGCACTGTACTTCACTGTCATGTACTGTCATGTTGTGTCTTGTCTCTGTCCTTTCCCTTCACCCTGTCTCCCTCTGCTGGTCGTTGTTAGGTTACCTTTTCTCCCCCGCTTTCCCCCAGCTGTTCCTTGTCTCCTCTAACTACCCATTCACCCCGTTTCCCACCTGTTCCCTTTTTCCCTCTGATTAGGTCCCTATATCTCTCTCTGTTTCTGTTCCTGTCCTTGTCGGATTCTTGTTTGTTGTGTTTCATGCCTGAGCCAGACTATCGTCATGTTTGCTGTAACCTTGTCCTGTCCTGTCGGAATCTGCCGGTCTATCTGAGCCTACCTATGTTTGGTTATTAAAGAAGCTCTGTTTAAGTTAGTTCGCTTTTGGGTCCTCATTCACTCCCCATAACAGAAGAATCCGACCAAGAATGGACCCAGCGACTTCGGATCCTCTCCACTCAGCCGTCGGGATCCAGTGAGCGATGCTAGGCAGACACGAGCAGGAAGTGTCTGCTGCTCGACATGCCGTTGAGACCCTGGCCACCCAAGTCTCCAACCTCACAGAACAGGTTCACCATCTCCGCCTCGATCCACCGGCCACTTCCAGGGCTTTCGAATCTCCGGAGCCCAGAATCAATAACCCGCCGTGTTACTCTGGGGAGCCCACTGAATGCCGCTCGTTCCTCACCCAGTGTGATATTGTGTTTTCTCTCCAGCCCAACACTTACTCCAGGAGCACTGCTCGTGTCGCCTACGTCATATCTCTCCTTATTGGACGGGCTCGTGAGTGGGGCACGGCAATCTGGGAGGCAAGGGCTGAGTGTACTAACCAGTATCAAGACTTTAAGGAGGAGATGATACGGGTTTTTGATCGATCTGTTTTTGGGGAGGAGGCTTCCAGGGCCCTGTCTTCCCTATGTCAAGGCAATCGATCCATAACAGACTACTCTATTGAGTTTCGCACTCTTGCTGTCTCCAGTGGCTGGAACGAGCCGGCCTTGCTCGCTCGTCTTCTGGAGGGTTTCCGCGCAGAGGTAAAGGATGAGATTCTCTCCCGGGAGGTTCCTTCCAGCGTGGATTCCTTGATTGAACTCGCTATTCGCATTGAGCGACGGGTTGATCTTCGTCACCGAGCTCGTGGAAAGGAGCTCGCGCTCTCCGTCGCCTCCCTCTCCGCATCACTACCATCTTCCTCTGCCGGCTCGGGTGCTGAGCCCATGCAGCTGGGAGGTATCCGCATCTCGACTAAGGAGAGGGAACGGAGAATCACCAACCGCCTCTGTCTCTATTGCGGTTCCGCTGGTCATTTTGTCACTTCATGTCCAGTAAAAGGCCAGAGCTCGTCAGTAAGCGGAGGGCTACTGGTGAGCGCTACTACTCCTGTCTCTCCTTCAAGATCCTGCACTACCTTGTCGGTCCATCTACGCTGGACCGGTTCGTCAGCTTCCTGCAGTGCCTTAATAGACTCTGGGGCGGAGGGCTGTTTTATGGACGAGACCTGGGCTCGGGAACATGACATTCCTCTCAGACAGTTAAAGGAGCCCACGGCCTTGTTCGCTCTGGATGGTAGTCCTCTCCCCAGGATTCAGCGTGAGACGCTACCTTTAACCCTCACTGTTTCTGGTAATCATAGTGAAACCATTTCTTTTTTAATTTTTCGTTCACCTTTTACACCTGTTGTTTTGGGCCATCCCTGGCTAGTTTGTCATAATCCTTCCATTAATTGGTCTAGTAATTCTATCCTCTCCTGGAACGTCTCTTGTCATGTGAAATGTTTAATGTCTGCTATCCCTCCTGTTTCCTCTGTCTCTTCTTCACAGGAGGAGCCTGGTGATTTGACAGGGGTGCCGGAGGAATATCACGATCTGCGCACGGTGTTCAGTCGGTCCAGGGCCACCTCTCTTCCTCCACACCGGTCGTATGATTGTAGTATTGATCTCCTTCCGGGAACCACCCCCCCCCCCCCGGGGTAGACTATACTCTCTGTCGGCTCCCGAACGTAAGGCTCTCGAAGATTATTTGTCTGTAGCTCTTGACGCCGGTACCATAGTCCCCTCCTCCTCTCCCGCCGGAGCGGGGGTTTTTTTTGTCAAGAAGAAGGACGGGTCTCTGCGCCCCTGCATAGATTATCGAGGGCTGAATGACATAACAGTGAAGAATCGTTATCCGCTTCCTCTTATGTCTTCAGCCTTCGAGATCCTGCAGGGAGCCAGGTTTTTCACTAAGTTGGACCTTCGTAACGCTTACCATCTCGTGCGCATCAGGGAGGGGGACGAGTGGAAGACGGCGTTTAACACTCCGTTAGGGCACTTTGAATACCGGGTTCTTCCTTTCGGCCTCGCTAACGCTCCAGCTGTCTTTCAGGCATTAGTCAATGATGTCCTGAGAGACATGCTGAACATCTTTGTTTTCGTTTACCTTGACGATATCCTGATTTTTTCACCGTCACTCCAGATTCATGTTCAGCACGTTCGACGTGTCCTCCAGCGCCTTTTAGAGAATTGTCTTTTTGTGAAGGCTGAGAAGTGCACTTTTCATGCCTCCTCCGTCACATTTCTCGGTTCTGTTATTTCCGCTGAAGGCATTAAGATGGATCCCGCTAAGGTCCAAGCTGTCATTGATTGGCCCGTCCCTAAGTCACGCGTCGAGCTGCAGCGCTTTCTCGGCTTCGCGAACTTCTATCGTCGTTTCATCCGTAATTTCGGTCAGGTGGCAGCTCCTCTCACAGCCCTTACTTCTGTCAAGACGTGCTTTAAGTGGTCCGTTTCCGCCCAGGGAGCTTTTGATCTCCTCAAGAATCGTTTTACATCCGCTCCTATCCTTGTTACACCTGACGTCTCTAGACAGTTCGTTGTCGAGGTTGACGCGTCAGAGGTGGGCGTGGGAGCCATCCTTTCTCAGCGCTCCCTCTCTGACGACAAGGTCCACCCATGCGCGTATTTTTCTCATCGCCTGTCGCCGTCGGAACGTAACTATGATGTGGGTAACCGCGAACTGCTCGCCATCCGGTTAGCCCTAGGCGAATGGCGACAGTGGTTGGAGGGGGCGACCGTTCCTTTTGTCGTTTGGACTGACCATAGGAACCTTGAGTACATCCGTTCTGCCAAACGACTTAATGCGCGTCAGGCGCGTTGGGCGCTGTTTTTCGCTCGTTTCGAGTTCGTGATTTCTTATCGTCCGGGCTCTAAGAACACCAAGCCTGATGCTTTGTCTCGTCTCTTCAGTTCTTCAGTAGCCTCCACTGACCCCGAGGGGATTCTCCCTGAGGGGCGTGTTGTCGGGTTGACTGTCTGGGGAATTGAGAGGCAGGTAAAACAAGCGCTCACTCACACTCCGTCGCCGCGCGCTTGTCCTAGGAACCTTCTTTTCGTTCCCGTTCCTACTCGTCTGGCCGTTCTTCAGTGGGCTCACTCTGCCAAGTTAGCCGGCCACCCTGGCGTTCGGGGTACGCTTGCTTCCATTCGCCAGCGTTTTTGGTGGCCCACCCGGGAGCATGACACGCGTCGTTTCGTGGCTGCTTGTTCGGTCTGCGCGCAGACTAAGTCCGGTAACTCTCCTCCTGCCGGCCGTCTCAGGCCGCTTCCTATTCCCTCTCGACCGTGGTCTCACATCGCCTTAGATTTTGTCACCGGACTGCCTTCGTCAGCGGGGAAGACTGTTATTCTTACGGTTGTCGATAGGTTCTCTAAGGCGGCTCATTTCATTCCCCTTGCTAAGCTTCCTTCTGCTAAAGAGACGGCACAAATCATCATCGAGAATGTTTTCAGAATTCATGGCCTTCCGTCAGACGTCGTTTCGGACAGAGGTCCGCAATTCACGTCTCAATTTTGGAGGGAGTTTTGCCGTTTGATTGGGGCTTCCGTCAGTCTCTCTTCCGGCTTTCACCCCCAGTCTAACGGTCAAGCAGAACGGGCCAATCAGACTATTGGTCGCATCTTACGCAGTCTTTCTTTTCGTAACCCTGCGTCTTGGTCAGAACAGCTCCCCTGGGCAGAATACGCCCACAACTCGCTTCCTTCGTCTGCGACCGGGCTATCTCCTTTTCAGAGTAGCCTCGGGTACCAGCCTCCGCTGTTCTCATCTCAGTTCGCCGAGTCCAGCGTCCCCTCCGCTCAGGCTTTTGTCCAACGTTGCGAGCGCACCTGGAAGAGGGTCAGGTCTGCACTTTGCCGTTATAGGACGCAGACTGTGAGGGCTGCTAATAAGCGTAGAACTAAGAGTCCTAGATATTGTCGCGGTCAGAGAGTTTGGCTCTCCACTCAGAACCTTCCCCTTAAGACGGCTTCTCGCAAGTTGACCCCGCGGTTCATTGGTCCGTTCCGTATTTCTCGGGTCATTAATCCTGTCGCAGTTCGACAGCTTCTTCCGCGATACCTTCGTCGCGTCCACCCGGTCTTCCATGTCTCCTGCATCAAGCCCGTCCTTCGCGCCCCCGCTCGTCTTCCCCCCCCCCCCCCCCATCCTTGTCGAGGGCGCACCCATCTACAGGGTCCGTAGAATTTTGGACATGCGTCCTCGGGGCCGTGGTCACCAGTACCTCGTAGATTGGGAGGGGTACGGTCCTGAGGAGAGGAGTTGGGTTCCCTCTCGGGACGTGCTGGACCGTGCGCTGATCGAGGATTTCCTCCGTTGCCGCCAGGTTTCCTCCTCGAGTGCGCCAGGAGGCGCTCGGTGAGTGGGGGGGTACTGTCATGTACTGTCATGTTGTGTCTTGTCTCTGTCCTTTCCCTTCACCCTGTCTCCCTCTGCTGGTCGTTGTTAGGTTACCTTTTCTCCCCCGCTTTCCCCCAGCTGTTCCTTGTCTCCTCTAACTACCCATTCACCCCGTTTCCCACCTGTTCCCTTTTTCCCTCTGATTAGGTCCCTATATCTCTCTCTGTTTCTGTTCCTGTCCTTGTCGGATTCTTGTTTGTTGTGTTTCATGCCTGAGCCAGACTATCGTCATGTTTGCTGTAACCTTGTCCTGTCCTGTCGGAATCTGCCGGTCTATCTGAGCCTACCTATGTTTGGTTATTAAAGAAGCTCTGTTTAAGTTAGTTCGCTTTTGGGTCCTCATTCACTCCCCATAACACTTCACAATACTAACCTAATTGACAGAGTGAAAAGAAGGAAGTCTGTACAGAGTCCAAATATATATATATATATTTTTGCAATAAGGCACTAAAGTAAAACTGCAAAAAAAATTGTCAAAGAACAGATTAGTTCCAAACCTGGATGAGGCTACATTGGGATGTATGCTGCTTTATGTATGTGTAGGAATATGGCTGAAATCACTGCCAAAGATGATGCTAACACGTATTCAATCGGGGTTCAATACTTATCTAATCAATATATATATATGTTTTTTATTTTTTTTATTTTTTACAAATGTTATTTTTACTACACTTTGACAGAGTATTTTGTGTAGGTCATTGACAAAAAAAACGACAAAATCCATTTTAATCTCACTTTTTGTAAAAACATTTTGAAAAAAGTCCAGGGTTGTAAATACTTTCTGAATGCAGTATGTCACGACTACGTTTGTTTTATTTCTTTTAAAAATATTTTTTCTTTCTTCCCATTTTAATATTACATAGTATTTTGTGTAGATTATTGAGGGGGGAGAAAAAAAAAGACAAATCTATTTTAATCCTTTTGTTTGTAACACAAAATGTGAAGAAATGCAAGGGGTCTGAATACTTTTGCAAGGCCCTGTATTTGTTAAAACAGCTTTCCATGCCCCTCAACAATAGAGCTGTTAACAAGATAACCAAGCAAGACACAATTACTAACACCATTTTGTGATTGCGTGTAATCTTGCTTGCATTTGTGGCTCATTGGATTGTCAAATCTAGACCATCTCAGGGGCAGTTGCCACGGTCTGTATAAAATACCACAAAATGTGGATCGATGGCTTGACGCCGGGTAAAAATGTGCATGGAGGGAGTTGGTCCCTGAATTCCTGAATGGAAGTAACGTTTCAACCATCAGGATGAGTTTAATAATCTCCCATGTCAGAATTCATGTCAGAATTCAAAAGCAGCCACCAGTAGTATCAATAGGGAGTGGTTTACTAGTCCATTGTGCACGTTCCCAGAATCGTATTGTGGTGAGCACAATCATATATTCAAGATGTGACATGGTGACATGTAAAGCATGATCGATTCAATATGAATTTACTTCTAACGCCTTTATCTATACGTGTTGTTCATTGATTTTGAAGGCTATTTGAGAAGAAACACAGGAAGAACGATAAATATCCCGTTGTTTAGAAATAATAGAATGCTCGATCGATAGCGTGACCACGAAAGACAAAATGGTTCTTAGATGCGATTAGCCCAAGAGATGGTACGTCGCACTTCATCATCGTAGGCTACTGCTACTGTTGGTCTTGGTTCTTCCAGGAAAAGCATGTCGAGTCTGTCAATATTGTGTTGAATAGTAGAGATTGACCAAAACGTCATGTAATACAGCAATGGGCTATTCCTACAGGTATCAACACACATCAACTGTCATGTTCAGTGATGCAAAAGATGATATACCAAGAACCAAATTTGTGACACACACACACACTTTTATTTTTTTATTCATTCTTGTTGTTGGACATCAAATTCTGTAAAATCACCAGGATTTAGGAAATATTTTCCCAAGTATTCCCACGCATAAATAAAGAGGCATGTCAATATCCCAACGTAGCCTCATCAAGGTTTGGAATGATTCTGTTTTTGTCAAATACTATACCTGTTTGGGAGTCTTGCGGTCAATGTGTCAGCGTGCAAATGATTTATAACTGTGTTCCGGCCCCCGTCCATCCGCTCAAGGAAACATCAACCCTGAAAGTTATTGGTGTGTTTTCAAAAACGTGCAAAGTCTCTCTTCTTTGCAGTAAAGGTTGGTACACTTTAAGAGCCCCGACACCAGTAGAAATCCACTTTTTTGAGCTGAAAGATGATGACCAGGAGGTTACCCATGATGTTGCACAATGATTTAAGTCAATAAATCATTGTTTTAGTCAAAGTATGATATATTTGGGGCGTGACAAATCCAAACTGCCCACTTGCGTATCTTTTCCTATGATGTGACATACAAATTATTTAACATTTAGTTTCAGGGCTGGGTTTTGTTTGACTGTTACCACCCACCAGCATGGCATTGCTTATTAATTTATTAACAGCTGCAAATGTCTTCCTCTTTGTGGCTAAGATGAGCCAAACATTCAATTAAAATAGCACATTTTTGTTTTTACACCATTTTGTTTTCTCCAGAAAATGATCATATTTTTCACGTATTTTTGGGCAAGTCTGTATTTAATCAAATATATGGCAGTTTTATAAATGGTATACAGCAGTGGAGGCTCCTCAGAGGAGGAAGGTGAGGACCATCCTCCTCAGTGAATTTCATAAAATTAAAAAACTAAAACTATACTAAATATATTCACATCAACAAATAATTGATTAAAACACACCATCTTGTAATGAAGATCTACAGTAGCCTCAACAGCACTCTGTAGGGTAGCATCATGGTATAGCCGGAGGACAGCTAGCTTCCTTCCTCCTCTTGGTACATTGACTTCAATACAAAACCTTGGAGGCTCATGGTTCTCACCCCCTTCCATAGACTTACAGTGAGGACGGACATCACCCTATCAGGGCTCTCGCAGCATGAACTGGCATGTTGTCCACCCAATCAAATGATCAGAGAATGAATCTAGTACTGAATGGATAAGCTACAGCTAGCTAGCACTGCAGTGCATAAAATGCAGTGAGTAGTTGACTCAAACAAAAATTCAACAAATTCATTTCTTAAAAAATTAAGGAGAAGCAAGAGCGAGAGTCATTTTTTCAGGTTCACTTAGCTAGCAAATGCAGCTGGCAAGTTTAGTTACTCAAAAACCCATCTCAAACAGAGGGATTCTATGTTAGCTAACTGGCTATGACTATCCAACACAACACTGGAACTCTTCCGTGTCATGGTAAGCTTTTAGTTTTATTAATGTATTGCTTCCGGGGCCCACCCGGCTAACTGCTTACTGACAATACACTAACGTTACTGCATGATTATAGCGGGTTTAATAACGCATTAGTTCTATTAGCTGTGTTGACTAGGGTGTTACATTAGCTAATATGGATTAGCTAAAGTAACGTGTGTAGGCTGTGTGTAGCGGTTATGATATGATTTTGCTTAGGTTTTTTTGCCTGGTCACATAGGGCTGATGTGTTAGTTCATTGCAGTCCACAAACAAAGGGAAAATGTGAATACATAGGGGCCTAGAATGAATACAACATGGCTGCTATGGAAGTGAACTGTGTTTATGCAGTTAGTGTATTCATTCCGCCGAGTCTGTTGCAAAGCGTTTCTTAAACGGAACGAAACCGATAAAAATACCTGAATTTGTCCAATAGAAACTCTCATTTGCAACTGTTGGACTAATGATTACACCCTAGATAAGCTAGACGCAGGCAAGAGAGTGCAAGGCGGTATTGAATGTGTCACTGTCTGTCCATGTGTCACTCACTATCTGTCATCTCAAATCTTTCTCTCGACCTGTGTGCACCTATGCTGTAGCAACTTCATGATGGGTATAGGGACAATATGAGTATCATGTAGTAGCCTAAACCTATCGATGTTACATTGAACTGGGTGAATGGAATATGAATGACAGTCATCCAACGCGCTGTAAAGAAAGAAGGCCATGTGTAACAGTATAACTTTAGACCGTCCCCTCGCCCATACCCGGGCGCGAACCAGGGACCCTCTGCACACATCAACAACTGACACCCACGAAGCATCGTTACCCATCGCTCCACAAAAGCCGTGGCCCTTGCAGAGCAAGGGGAACTACTACTTCAAGGTCTCAGAGCAAGTGACGTCACCGATTGAAAAGCTATTTAGCGCGCACCGCTAACTAAGCTAGCCGTTACACATGCTCATGAGAAAGGTATATTGTCCTCCCTCATCATAAACGGCACTGACCGCCACTGGTATTACAATGTCTCAGCAAGTATTCATACCCTTTGACTTATTCCACATTTTGTGTTACAGCCTGATTTCAAAATTGATTAAATATGTTTCCCCCCCCCCCCCCCCCCAAACATTTACACACAATACCCCATAATGACAAAGTGAAAACGTTGTGAACATGTTGCTAATTTATTGAAAATGAAATACAGATATGACAACCCCGAGTCAATACTTTGTCGAAGCACCTTTGGCAGCAATTACAACGGAGTCTTTCAGGGCAAATCTCTAAGAGCTTTTCCACACCGGGATTCTGTAACGTTTGCCTAACGTTTACCTATTACGCTTTTCTAAATTCTTCAACCTCTGTCAAACTGGTTGTTGATCATTGCTAGACAACCATTTCCAGGTCTTGCCATAGATTCTCAAACAGATTTATGTCAAAACTGTAACTCAGCCACTCTCACTGTCTCCATGGTAAGCAATTCCAGTGTAGATGTGGCCTTGTGTTTTAGATTATTTTCCTGCTTAAAGGTGAATTCATCTCCCAGTGTCTGGTGGAAAGCAGACTGAACCAAGATTTTCTCTAGGATTTTGCCTGTGCTTAACACGTTGTATTCAGGACAAAAAAGTTGATTGGTTTGCCAATTTTTTTGTAGTATTACTTTAGTGTCTTGTTGCAAACAGGCTGCATGGATAATGGTTGTAATCGCAGCAAAAGGTGGCGCTACAAAGTATTAACTTAAGGGGGCTGAATAATTTTGCACGCCCAATTTTTCAGTTTTTGATTTGTTAAAAAAGTTTGAAATATCCAATAAATGTCGTTCCACTTCATGATTGTGTCCCACTTGTTGTTGATTCTTCACAAAAAAATACAGTTTTATATCTTTGTTTGAAGCCTGAAATGTGGCAAAAGGTCGCAAAGTTTAAGGGGGACGAATACTTTCGCAAGGCACTGTATGTATGTATATATATATATATATATATATATATAGATAGAGATAGAGACAGAGATCGAGAGAGAGATATGGATTTAGTACAGCCACAAGTCACCGGTTCCACCTTTGTCTGGCGGCTATGGGAAGGACAGAGAGGGTAGTGTAGCGACTCCAAAGGTGGTTGACCAGTTGACATTTTCACTTTGCCTCTGTCAGTCAGGGGGAATGGCTTGTGACAGGCAGCTAGGATTGGCCTGGGTCAACGCCCAGCGATGACTCCTCGGGCTCAGGCTACACAGACAGCTCCATGTGGAACCTGAGATAAGCACCAGGATTAGGGCCGGCCCTAGCCCCTAAGCGCATTAAGCGACCGCTTAGGGCCACGGGGCCGCTAGGGGGCCCCCAACTAAAATAAATACACACATTACTCACACACGAACGCCTGTGGTCAGATAAAGTAGGGTCAAAAGGATACCAGGCACACCATGTTTGACTCGGTTATACAACATGCTGTCACGACAACTGTCAAGTAACATTGAAGTCCTCTAACTAAGCCAGCAGTCTCAACCTGATCAATAAACAAAAATATTCAGGGGTCCAGAAAACATTTCCCCAATTTCCCCATGTGGGTATCCGGTGGACCAGGTGGGTGGGTGCAGGCTAGCCCACAGCAATCCCACATCAGGCCAACACAGGCTAGCCCAGCATAACACAAGTGGTGTAAACTATATAAACGTTGTAGTATTAAAACATCTTTGAGATGTTATTGCCTAATACTAAAAGTGTTAATTCCCTAACACTGACAAAGTGTAACAGCGTCAGCACTAAGCAAAGTGTTAATTTAACACTATAAAAGTGTGGACCCCGTATAGACACTCGCCCAGTGTTCAATGTAATACTGTCCGTGTTGATTTAAAACACAGGAGAATTTGCTGTGAAGTTGGAATTTTACAATATTTCCACAATGCAGGCCTTCATGTTTAGAGTCATTGAAATGATTTGTGTTTCAGCGATAGCTTTGTTTTGCACAGTGAAAGGAAGATGGACAGATTGTTAACTTATTGTGTCAGCATTTCAAAATGTTGCAATAACTTTTTCCAAATTGGGAAACCTACTGTAGTGACAAAAGTAAACATTCCTTAGCCAAGGAGTTCTGCGGGGGTGCTTTTTTATGCATTTTTGTCTCCGGGTGAAATGTATTCTGATGAGCCTTTTAAAAGGGTGAAAACGGGTGAAGAAATATACAGTATTGTGTGGTTGAAATCCATAAATCACACTGCATCCTTTGTGTGAGACTGCACACATAGGAGAAGCATACCGCATCCTTTCTTTCCTGTACGGAGTTGGCAGGTCGACAATTAATTTACAGGGATTACCCCCTCAAAGGTGTTTGTGTAGCATTCTCACTGCTTTGAATGAGTCAGTGTCAAACTGACAATTTACCTGACCAAACAACACAACTGCATGAGTCTTTTAGGAGGATGTTGAAATTGCTGAAGAACCCTAACATTGGCAGTTTCTCTTCTTTATGTCTCTATTTGGTTTGGTCAGGGTGTGATTTGGGTGGGCATTCTATGTTCTGTTTTCTATGTTTTTGTATTTCTATGTTTTGGCAGGGTATGGTTCTCAATCAGGGAAAGCTGTCTATCGATGTCTCTGATTGAGAATCATACTTAGGCAGCCTTTTTTCCCTTCTGTCATTGTGGGTAGTTGTCTTTATTAGGGGCACTATATCCCTTGTAAGCTGCACGGTTGTTTTGTTACTTCTTGTTTTTTTGTTGGCGACATTCTAATAAAAGTAAAATGTACGCTCACCACGCCGCGCTTTGGTCTTCCTTGAACGACGGCCATGACAGGTAGGCCTAAAAATAATAAATCATTCCCCCACCCATCTTCAAGGTCCCAAACAGTCATTCTGATTCCCATGTAAAATAGCCTTTATAGTGATTAAAATATCACCCATAAACTTTTGGGGATATATAAATATTTTTGGAAAAAGTCATTTTTCTCTCATGGCTAACTACAGTGCCTTCAGAAAGTATTCATACCCCCTGACTTATTCCACATTTGTTGTTCCAGCTTGAATTCAAAAGGCTTAAATATATTATTATTATTATTTCTCACACATCTACTTACAATAAGTGAAAACATGTTAGACATTTTTGCAAATTTATTGAAAATGAATTACAGAAATACCCCTGAGTCAATACCTTGTAGAAGCACCTTTGGCATCGATTACAGCTGTCATGACGATGGCCTGGGGGGTAGGTTTATGACAGTCATAAATACCTCTTCCCCCCCTTCTCCTCTCTCTACCCTACTGATGTTACATTTGCAAAACCCTTGGTTAACATAGAGATTCTGGGAACATCAGAAGGTGGGGGGGAAATGAACTATATTCTGGTAATCCGACCAATGGAACATATGCATTGGTACTTATTGAATATGATGTCAGTTCGGTTGTCATCTGAGACATTCTCATCAATGATAAGATGACATAAACTCTACAGTGGAAAGTCTACACATCAGAGTTATCGGATTCACATGGAATTGTTGTTCAATTTAAATGTTTGAATATGAAATTATTTGTGGGATGAAATGTGATTTTGTCTTCTAAAATGTGAGATTTGGGTCTTCATTAGATAGGGCTCTGCTCAATCAGTGGCCCGCCCTGTGAAGGGACATGGGCTATAAAACTTTTCAAACACGCCCTCCTCTCCCTTCCTATATAAGCCCTTGACGACAATATAACCTCCTGTTCCGAGGATGAAGGACGACGGTCCTATGTCAGAATGGTTCAGATAATAACTACAGAACGAAGCCAACATCAGCGTGAGCTTTGGTTGCGAATGGTATGAACTTTGAACTCTTATTCACTACAGAAGTGATACCTCCTAGCCGTTGAGTTAGCAACAGCAGATGCAAACGAGGGTTAGGAAGGAACAGACAGAGTAGCCCGTCTATCACCCAACAACGTTACTACAACGTATCCAATTGACAACCAGAGACATTCTTCAAAGGACTCGGTTTGGCAACACTGCCTTCTATCTACCACCAACATACCGAAGCGCAGCTTAGAGTAAATATTTATGGGCGGTAATTTAGAATGCACATGATACTGTATTTACGATAGCACAGCTTCTCCCTGTGTCCCTCAGTCTTCCCGCTCTTTCACTGAAACCAAGTCCTTTTCTTTTGTGTAACCAGCTGTCATATCTGTTCCGCCCGCTAGGGACGTTTTCCTTCATGATGTAATTTGTAATCAAGTTATGATTTAATTATGTGTATGTGTAATTCTGTGTGATTAGTTAGGTATTTAGTAAATAAATAATTAAACCCAATTTTGTATTGCTGATTCAACTTGTAGGCCAGGGTTCGTGCAGATAACCAAGAATTTACAACTGTCAGATGAGACTGAATTAAGATGATGATTAATATTGACTGCTATTGATGTAAAATATTACTAGGTCTTTAAGAGTTTATTCAGAAGATAAAAGCTCTATAAATATTATTTCGTGGTGCCCGACTCTCTAGTTCATTACATTTACATGATTAGCTCAATCAGGTAATATTAATTATGGAGAAATTATTTTATAGAATAGCATGTCATATAACTTCATCCGGCATAGCCAAAGACACGACACAGCTGTGAGTCTTTCTGGGTAAGTCGCTAAGAGCTTTCCACACGTGAATTGTATAACAATTTCCCATCGTTTTTTCCCCGAAAATATTCAAGCTTTGTCAAATTGGTTGTTGATCATTGCTAGGCAACCATTTCAGGTCAGATTTTCAAGTAGATTTAAGTCAAAACTGTAATTTAGCCACTCAGAGGAAATTCAAGTTTTCCTCTAGGCTTTGCCTGTGCTTAGCTCCATTCCATTATTTTTTTTTCATCCAGGGAAACTCCCCAGTCCATAATGATTACAAGCATACCCATAACATGGTACAGCCACCACTATGCTTGAAATGATGGAGAGTGTGTCACGATCGTTATGAGGAGTGGACCAAGATGCAGCGTGGTTTGTTTCCATCCTTTTATTTGGAAGAGAAACTTAAAGAACAAAAACAATAAAGCGAATAAACGAAACGTGAAGCTAATATAATGCTCGCAGGCAACGATACCTAGACAAGATCCCACAAAGCACAATCGGAATATAAACGATAAACAGCTGCCTCTGATGGGGAACCATACTAGGCCAACATAGAAATATAATTCACCTAGATAACCCACCCTTAATCGCACCCCGACCTAACCATCATAGAGAATAAAAGCTTAGGACGTGACAGAGTGGTAATGTGTTGTATTGGATTTGCACCAGACGTAACACTTTGAATTCAGGACAAAAAGTTCATTGCTTTGCCAATGTATATTCTCCCATAATTACTTTAGTGCCTGGTACAGGCTTCTGTCTTTTCCCTCTGTCAATTAGGTTAGCATTGTGGAGTAACTACAATGTTGTTGATCCATCCTCAGTTTTCTCTTACCACAGCCATTAAACTCTGTAACTGTTGTAATGTCACCATTTGCGTCATGGTGAAATCCCTGAGAGGCTTCCTTCCTTTTTGGTAATTGAGTTAGGAATGACGCCTGTACCTTTGTAGCACCTGGATGTATTGATACAACATCCAAATTGTAATTAATAACTTCACCATGCTCAAAGATAATTGTACGTGTGGGGGTACAGAGATTAGGTATTCGTTCAAAAATCATGATAAACACTATTATTGTACACATAGTCCATGCAATTTATTATGTGAACTTGTTAAGCACATTTTTACCCCTGAACATATTAAGGCTTGCCATAACAACGGGGTTGAATACTTATTGACTTAAGACATTTCAACTTTAATTTTGAATTCATTTGTAAACATTTAAAAAAACATAATTCCACTTGAACATTATGGGGTATTGTGTGTAGTAGGCCAGTGACAAAATTTCAATTTAATCCATTTTAAATTCAGGCTGTAATGTAACAAAACGTGGAAAAAGTCAAGGGGTCTGAATACTTTCTGAAGACACCGTACCAGGAAGTTTGAAAAGACAGGCTGAGTGGGCGGGGAGCTTATATTCATGAGCTTGCCTTCATTGACAGCTCTTAGAAACACCTATGTCGAGAACCTTGGATTCAGTGAGCAGTAAAATCATCTCAAGCAAATTTGGTGATACACAAAGCAACTCAAACAACATTGAAATTGCATCAATGGTGTAAACATTTTTGTACATCTCCCGTTTGCCATGTCTCTTGTGAAACAGTTCACAGCAGCAGTGACGAATGTGTTAACATGACAAATGCGTCAGAGGTTTGAACGACCTTCCCCTCCTTTTATTTCATGCTGGCTGAAAACCTAGCTAGCCAGTAACACATACCAGACACAGAAGAAATGGGAAACATATAAGTATCTTTGCCATAGTTGAATAGAGTAATCATTTAATTATATTTGTAGGGACTCTTCTTACCAACACTCGATGAAAAATATTTTATTCTCAGGAATTCCTACATCACTTCATGTTTCAGCATGATAAGGCTTGGCCCCATGTCACAAGGATCTCTACACAATTCCTGGAAGCTGAAAATGTCCAAGTTCTTCCGTGGCCTGCATACTCACCAGACATGTGACCCATTCAGGCTGTATCACAACCGGCCGTGATTGGGAGTCCCATAGGGCGGCGCACAATTGGCCCAGCGTCATCTGGGTTTGACCGGTGTAGGCCGTCACTGTAGATAGGAATTTGTTCTTAACTGACTTGCCTAGACACATGTATTAGTCAGTCAAGTCAGTAAACAAAACAGAATATAAGACAATTTGAAATGATTTAGAAGAGATACATTATTTTGAGAAATGTGTGTGTCCTTAAAAAAAAAAAAACATTGCAAAATACTGTGGGTCTTAAGCAACTTCTTTTGCGTCTGAAGTGACGTCACACTCAGTTATGTCACCGGTGGACAAAGTGAGGCTTTCAAACCATTGTGAAGACTATACAATTACATGCTACTGCTCTAGTTATTGGTAACTACATTTGCAGTGCTCGCAGGTGAGTGATTTAACTTTGGCAATGTGAAGACAAATGTGTTTTGTGAAAGTAAAGCTGTCCAGTCATGTGAATTTATTTTTGTTAGAGGCGACCCTAACTTTTATCACCAGTTTTTAGCTAACTAATTATTATTACTATTAGCAGACAGTAAATGTAGCTAAGCATATGAATTGTCCCACAACCCTTTACATTATAGCTACGTTTAAGTTTGAATGGAAGCCTACAGTATGTAGCCTAGCTTCGATACAACCTTGGCCATGTGTAGACTTGACAGTTCATGTCGTCTTTAGTATTCTGAACATAATTCTGACCACGGAATTACGAACGAGTCAATGTGTCCGGATTACCCAATTCACACACTATGTGCAAGTGGCCAGGATGCATTCAACAAACGGTGGAATAGGCTAAATATGATGACATAACAACTACTTGATGGCTGTAGCTAAATAGCCAGCTGACCTATGTGGCTAGCAAGCAACGCTAAAGGGCTTTTAAAAAGGGTTAGCAGAAGTCTAGACCCAACAACAAAATAAATAGTTTTTCTTAATGTTAGCTAGACGTCTAGTATTTATGAGTCTAGGAACTAGTTCTAATGAAAAGGTGCCTCGGTTCCAAAACACACGTTTTCTGGAGACTTGTGCCACTTGCTGGAGGAGTGCTGATAACGTCGCCCACTGTATGTGTTTTCGGTAGCCTGATTGCGTCCAGAGTGAGAAATCTGCACACAATGTAGCCCTGCCAGATCTGGAAAAACAAAGCGAGTTATGCGCGTCTAGACCCGTAATTTCAATGCGATTATCCTATTCTGATAGCAATGTCGAAGGTTTCTAGATTCGGGTTGCAGCGAAGCAAATGTGGCTGTACTTTTCTTTCTTTTACTTTTCAAATCTCTCATGTGCCTTGGCATGTTAACTATCTTGATAGCTAGGATTGTCCTTTACATTTAACAATGTTTGTGTTACCAGAAAATGACAAAACAGTTAGCTAGTTGTTTTAGATTAGAAAGTACTACATCTACTACATCTAACCCATAACACACTGTACTCCTCTATCATTACATCTAACCCATAACACACTATACTCTATCACTACATCTAACCCATAACACACTGTACTCCTCTCATTACATCTAACCCATAACACACTATACTCCTCTCATTACATCTAACCCATAACACACTATACTCCTCTATCACTACATCTAACCCATAACACACTGTACTCTATCACTACATCTAACCCATAACACACTGTACTCTATCACTACATCTAACCCATAACACACTATACTCTAGCACTACATCTAACCCATAACACACTATACTCCTCTATCACTACATCTAACCCATAACACACTATACTCCTCTATCATTACATCTAACCCATAACACACTATACTCTATCACTACATCTAACCCATAACACACTATACTCCTCTATCATTACATCTTACCCATAACACACTATACTCCTCTATCATTACATCTAACCCATAACACACTATACTCCTCTATCACTACATCTAACCCATAACACACTATACTCTATCATTACATCTAACCCATAACACACTATACTCCTCTATCACTACATCTAACCCATAACACACTATACTCTATCATTACATCTAACCCATAACACACTATACTCCTCTATCACTACATCTAACCCATAACACACTATACTCTATCACTACATCTAACCCATAACACACTATACTCCTCTATCATTACATCTTACCCATAACACACTATACTCCTCTATCATTACATCTAACCCATAACACACTATACTCTATCACTACATCTAACCCATAACACACTATACTCCTCTATCACTACATCTAACCCATAACACACTATACTCTATCACTACATCTAACCCATAATACACTGTACTCCTCTCTCATTACATCTAACCCATAACACACTATACTCCTCTATCACTACATCTAACCCATAACACACTATACTCCTATATCACTACATCTAACCCATAACACACTATACTCCTCTATCACTACATCTAACCCATAACACACTATACTCCTATATCACTACATCTAACCCATAACACACTATACTCTATCACTACATCTAACCCATAACACACTATACTCTATCATTACATCTAACCCATAACACACTATACTCTATCATTACATCTAACCCATAACACACTATACTCTATCATTACATCTAACCCATAACACACTATACTCCTCTATCACTACATCTAACCCATAACACACTATACTCCTATATCACTACATCTAACCCATAACACACTATACTCTATCACTACATCTAACTCATAACACACTATACTCTATCATTACATCTAACCCATAACACACTATACTCTATCATTACATCTAACCCATAACACACTATACTCCTCTATCACTACATCTAACCCATAACACACTATACTCTATCACTACATCTAACCCATAACACACTGTACTCTATCATTACATCTAACCCATAACACACTATACTCCTCTATCACTACATCTAACCCATAACACACTATACTCTATCATTACATCATTACATCTAACCCATAACACACTATACTCTATCACTACATCTAACCCATAACACACTATACTCTATCACTACATCTAACCCATAACACACTATACTCTATCACTACATCTAACCCATAACACACTATACTCTATCATTACATCTAACCCATAACACACTATACTCTATCATTACATCTAACCCATAACACACTATACTCTATCACTACATCTAACCCATAACACACTATACTCTATCACTACATCTAACCCATAACACACTATACTCCTCTATCACTACATCTAACCCATAACACACTATACTCTATCATTACATCATTACATCTAACCCATAACACACTATACTCTATCACTACATCTAACCCATAACACACTATACTCTATCACTACATCTAACCCATAACACACTATACTCTATCACTACATCTAACCCATAACACACTATACTCTATCATTACATCTAACCCATAACACACTATACTCTATCACTACATCTAACCCATAACACACTATACTCTATCATTACATCTAACCCATAACACACTATACTCCTCTATCATTACATCTAACCCATAACACACTATACTCCTCTATCATTACATCTAACCCATAACACACTATACTCCTCTATCACTACATCTAACCCATAACACACTATACTCTATCACTACATCTAACCCATAACACACTATACTCTAGCACTACATCTAACCCATAACACACTATACTCCTCTATCACTACATCTAACCCATAACACACTATACTCTATCACTACATCTAACCCATAACACACTATACTCTATCACTACATCTAACCCATAACACACTATACTCTATCACTACATCTAACCCATAACACACTATACTCTATCACTACATCTAACCCATAACACACTATACTCCTCTATCATTACATCTAACCCATAACACACTATACTCCTCTATCACTACATCTAACCCATAACACACTATACTCTATCATTACATCTAACCCATAACACACTATACTCCTCTATCATTACATCTAACCCATAACACACTATACTCCTCTATCACTACATCTAACCCATAACACACTATACTCCTCTATCACTACATCTAACCCATAACACACTATACTCTATCATTACATCTAACCCATAACACACTATACTCCTCTATCACTACATCTAACCCATAACACACTATACTCCTCTATCATTACATCTTTCCCATAACACACTATACTCCTCTATCATTACATCTAACCCATAACACACTATACTCCTCTATCACTACATCTTTCCCATAACACACTATACTCCTCTATCATTACATCTAACCCATAACACACTATACTCCTCTATCATTACATCTTTCCCATAACACACTATACTCCTCTATCATTACATCTAACCCATAACACACTATACTCTATCACTACATCTAACCCATAACACACTGTACTCTATCATTACATCTAACCCATAACACACTATACTCTATCACTACATCTAACCCATAATACACTATACTCTATCATTACATCTAACCCATAACACACTATACTCTACCATTACATCTAACCCATAACACACTATACTCCTCTATCATTACATCTAACCCATAACACACTATACTCCTCTATCACTACATCTAACCCATAACACACTATACTCTATCACTACATCTAACCCATAACACACTATACTCCTCTATCACTACATCTAACCCATAACACACTATACTCTATCACTACATCTAACCCATAACACACTATATACTCTATCACTACATCTAACCCATAACACACTATACTCTACCATTACATCTAACCCATAACACACTATACTCTATCATTACATCTAACCCATAACACACTATACTCTATCACTACATCTAACCCATAATACACTATACTCTATCATTACATCTAACCCATAACACACTATACTCTACCATTACATCTAACCCATAACACACTATACTCCTCTATCATTACATCTAACCCATAACACACTATACTCCTCTATCATTACATCTTACCCATAACACACTATACTCCTATATCATTACATCTAACCCATAACACACTATACTCCTCTATCACTACATCTAACCCATAACACACTATACTCCTCTATCACTACATCTAACCCATAACACACTATACTCTATCATTACATCTAACCCATAACACACTATACTCTATCACTACATCTAACCCATAACACACTATACTCCTCTATCATTACATCTAACCCATAACACACTATACTCCTCTATCACTACATCTAACCCATAACACACTATACTCTATCACTACATCTAACCCATAACACACTATACTCTATCACTACATCTAACCCATAACACACTATACTCCTCTATCATTACATCTAACCCATAACACACTATACTCTATCACTACATCTAACCCATAACACACTATACTCCTCTATCACTACATCTAACCCATAACACACTATACTCTATCATTACATCTAACCCATAACACACTATACTCCTCTATCATTACATCTAACCCATAACACACTATACTCCTCTATCATTACATCTTACCCATAACACACTATACTCCTATATCATTACATCTTACCCATAACACACTATACTCTATTATTACATCTAACCCATAACACACTATACTCTATCACTACATCTAACCCATAATACACTATACTCTATCATTACATCTAACCCATAACACATTATACTCTACCATTACATCTTACCCATAACACACTATACTCCTCTATCACTACATCTAACCCATAACACACTATACTCTATCACTACATCTAACCCATAACACACTATACTCTATCATTACATCTAACCCATAACACACTATACTCCTCTATCACTACATCTAACCCATAACACACTATACTCCTCTATCACTACATCTAACCCATAACACACTATACTCTATCACTACATCTAACCCATAACACACTATACTCCTCTATCATTACATCTAACCCATAACACACTATACTCCTCTATCACTAAAATAATCACAATTGCATTCGAGATGTTTTTATATGTGTATTTTTAACTAGGCAAGTCAGGTGCAGAACGACAGATGTCAGCTTGGGGATTTGAACTTGCAACCTTTCGGTTACTAGTCCAACGCTCCAACCGCTAGGCTACCCTGCCGCCCCAAATATTTTTCAGTCTAAGATTTTTCTTGGGTATATTCATTACGTCAATTCTGTTCCAGAATGTTTCTTAAACTGAATTAAATGGAACGAAACGGGGAGGGACCTACCTGAATTGGTCCAATAGAAACTCTCGTTTTAAACTAATTTGGACTAATGATTACACCCCTGTCGTGACCTTTTTTCTTTGCATTCCTTCTCTGTAGCATCAATGGCATTAGCGGAATCTAAACCAAACCTCAGCCATCTACAGGTGTCTGAGCTAGTGAAGAGGCTCTTTGACTTGACGCCGTCCCAGATTCACCCGCTGCCCAGCTACGATGACCAGAACTTCCACTTGGTGGTCAGTGAGGACAACGAGTACGTCCTGAAGGTAATGAACTCTGAGGACAGTCAGAACCCCACTCTGCTGGAGCTGCAGACTCATGCAATGACCTTCCTGCACGAGAGGGGGCTTCCTGCCCAGACTGTCCTCCCCGCCACCTCAGGACAAGTCATGAGCCTGGAGGACATCGGTATGTATGAAGCTCACACAAGACTGAGCCTTTGGGATATGCTCTGGGAATCACCAGATGTTACTGTATGATCATGGTTTAGTTGCATGTAAAGGCCTATTAACAAAAATCAGTGTCAGCTGGTTTTCTCTTCCTGGTACTTACTCAATCTATTTAGTAGAAATGGGCACGTATAGGGCATTCCATACGGGAGTGACGCAAAGATATTTCTAATGTTTTGGATCTTCCTGAAATGAAATCCATTGAAATTAAACCCAAACGACCTTTCTATGGATTTAATTTCAGGATGATCCAAAACATAAAAGTCTTTTGGCCAATCTTGTACGGAATTGCCCATATCGAAATCAATAGAATTGTTTTTGATACAATATACAGTGTGTTATGCTACCATTCAAAACTTTGGGTTCACCTAGAAATACTCTATCATTACATCTAACCCATAACACACTATACTCTATCACTACATCTAACCCATAACACACTATATACTCTATCATTACATCTAACCCATAACACACTATACTCTATCACTACATCTAACCCATAATACACTATACTCTATCATTACATCTAACCCATAACACACTATACTCTACCATTACATCTAACCCATAACACACTATACTCCTCTATCATTACATCTAACCCATAACACACTATACTCTATCACTACATCTAACCCATAACACACTGTACTCTATCATTACATCTAACCCATAACACACTATACTCTATCACTACATCTAACCCATAACACACTATACTCTATCACTACATCTAACCCATAACACACTATACTCTACCATTACATCTAACCCATAACACACTATACTCTATCACTACATCTAACCCATAACACACTGTACTCTATCATTACATCTAACCCATAACACACTATACTCTATCACTACATCTAACCCATAACACACTATACTCTATCACTACATCTAACCCATAACACACTATACTCCTCTATCACTACATCTAACCCATAACACACTATACTCTATCATTACATCTAACCCATAACACACTATACTCTATCACTACATCTAACCCATAACACACTATACTCCTCTATCATTACATCTAACCCATAACACACTATACTCCTCTATCACTACATCTAACCCATAACACACTATACTCCTCTATCATTACATCTAACCCATAACACACTATACTCTATCACTACATCTAACCCATAACACACTATACTCTATCACTACATCTAACCCATAACACACTATACTCTAGCACTACATCTAACCCATAACACACTATACTCTATCATTACATCTAACCCATAACACACTATACTCCTCTATCACTACATCTAACCCATAACACACTATATTCCTCTATCATTACATCTAACCCATAACACACTATACTCTATCATTACATCTAACCCATAACACACTATACTATACTCTATCATTACATCTAACCCATAACACACTATACTCCTCTATCACCACATCTAACCCATAACACACTATACTCTATCATTACATCATTACATCTAACCCATAACACACTATACTCTATCATTACATCTAACCCATAACACACTATACTCTATTATTACATCTAACCCATAACACACTATACTCTATCATTACATCTAACCCATAACACACTATACTCTATCATTACATCTAACCCATAACACACTATACTCTATTATTACATCTAACCCATAACACACTATACTCTATCATTACATCTAACCCATAACACACTATACTCTATCATTACATCTAACCCATAACACACTATACTATACTCTATCATTACATCTAACCCATAACACACTATACTATACTCTATCATTACATCTAACCCATAACACACTGTACTCTATCATTACATCTAACCCATAACACACTATACTATACTCTATCATTACATCTAACCCATAACACACTATACTCTATTATTACATCTAACCCATAACACACTATACTCTATTATTACATCTAACCCATAACACACTATACTCTATCATTACATCTAACCCATAACACACTATACTATACTCTATCATTACATCTAACCCATAACACACTATACTCTATCATTACATCTAACCCATAACACACTATACTATACTCTATCATTACATCTAACCCATAACACACTATACTATACTCTATCATTACATCTAACCCATAACACACTATACTCTATCATTACATCTAACCCATAACACACTATACTATACTCTATCATTACATCTAACCCATAACACACTATACTATACTCTATCATTACATCTAACCCATAACACACTATACTCTATCATTACATCTAACCCATAACACACTATACTCTATCATTACATCTAACCCATAACACACTATACTCTATTATTACATCTAACCCATAACACACTATACTCCTAATGCATTTTCGACAGTTATAAACATACTAACACATTCTCAAATAAGTTAGTCAATATACATAATTCCCTCCTCTGGAACAATGAACACCCTCATATTCCACGAAACCTAAAAACATATTGGCTTGAAAAGGAAAGAGAGAAAGAAAGTACATGTTTAATAACTTAGCACCATCCATTGATGCGATGTAACATTAAAACTCTGAATACAGGGTAAAACTAAAAACTTCCATGGTCGTCCCAAGCTGTCATCCATTCCCCCCCTTCCCCCCCCCCCCCCAAGCTGTCATCCATTTCCCCCAAACAAACCACTTTCCCTCGGGGTGACACTTCGTCCCAAGCTGTCATCCATTTCCCCCGAACAAACCACTTTCCCTCAGGATGACACTTCGTCCCAAGCTGTCATCCATTCCCCCCTTCCACCCCCAAGCTGTCATCCATTTCCCCCAAACAAACCACTTTCCCTCGGGGTGACACTTCTACCCCTCATTGTGCTTTAGCAATCCTCTCTCTCGCTGTACCCCAATCACAACTAAAGCATTTTATAAATTATCCAACCCGAATGTAGAATGACAGAACTCAGTGCTGACATTTGCGTCTAGGGCTCTAATTCCAGTTTATCAACCTAGCACAGATCATCCCTGTTAGAACAAACATTTATAAACAACTTTTTATTGTTGGTCACAACTCTTCTCAATACAGCCCCCCTTTGTCCCTCTTTTCCTGTCATGAGTGGCCTGGTAAAGACCCCCCCCCCCCCCCTTCCTTCACTCGGCACTTATCATTCTAGGGTGTCTTCTTCAGGTATCGTTTAGAGTTCATTTTCCCAACGGCACTTGTAACATTTGCCTGTCACATTTCATGGCCCTTGATAATGTCCCGATTTTAATATCCAAGTAGATGCCTCTGTTTCCCCCATGTACACAAGTCTCTCACCTGAGCTTGTTCTCTCTCTCTCCACACTCACTCCACACGCTCTCTCAGCACCCCGCCCTGGTTTATGGCTCGGACTCAGATAGGAGTGGTAAAGGTCACTGTCTCTCATTGCCTGCCTTTGTCACTCTTTCTTCAGCCGGTTAGGGAGGGTTTTGAGGTTTACACGCACTGTCTATGGTCAAATTATTCCTACCGTGCATTAAGACACAATCTGACGTTACCTTCCATGATAACCTCAAAAAGCACAGATCATAACAGTTAAGTTCAGTACATTTGTTTCAGGAAACTAGACAAACCTTGACTATATGACGAATTATGACATTAACCTTTTCTTAGTAACATCTCTAAGACAAATGTCAAAAAGCATAACATACCGTTCCTGCTAAAACCATTTTCTAAAGTAGTCCGTACTCCCTTATTCTACTGGCGACCTCTAGGAAGAGTTACCAGATCATGAAGTTAGCACCCTAACCCCTCGCAGAATTCCCACTCCATGATCCCAATCTGGTGGCGTTTGTATCAAAACACACAAAATCAGCAATACATATATCACAATCCATTTGAAATAACTGTTATCCCTTATTAACATATATTTCCCTTTCCATATGCAGCCTGAACACAGTACCACTGTATAAGTACCCCAAGACCAGGACCTCAGGGAACTGGTCATTTTCCACTTTTGCTCATGTGACAAACCCCCCCCCCATGTTAAATCAAAAATAAACAAATTCAAATAACTAATCAACTTAGAATTATAACTCCCTACGGAAATAATAATCTAAAGTAATGGTACAATTTTGATAGAGACGGGTGATTTCTCATAAATTTTATAATTAAATCCCACTGTTCCGTTAATTTATAATGAAATCATTTCTCATTAGGATATTTTTTCTCTCCCTGTCCTCCGGAAACCATTTAATTACCTCCTACAAAACACTTCCATCCTCCTGCATACCCAATTTAACTGCATTGAAAAGACCCCTTCCAACAAATCCCGCAACACGGCTACGGTATCTCTCCACCAAGTCTAACGATTCACTGGTCTCCTTTTCCCCATGTGGTTCTCCATAACCACCGCACCACATAAAAAAAGAAGTTGTTATTTTTAGGTTTGGTAACCCCTATTCTAATTCCTCGTGACCCCTTCTTTTGTTCATTCTAGAATTCCATTCCAGAATAAGATGACATAAAATGTAAATGTCTTAAAAAAAATACCCTAAAATATCTAATGATTTAAACAAACCCTAAGGCCTTCTGAGTTTGCAAGGAGTGTTTGGCCATATTTAAATGTGTTAACTTTAGAATCCATTCCCCTGGCATTTCGCCTAGAATCTTCAAATCTAATTTATTTATAAAGCCCTTCTTATATCAGCTGATATCTCAAAGTGCTGTACAGAAACCCAGCCTAAAACCCCCAAACAGCAAGCAATGCAGGTGTAGAAGCACGGTGGCTAGGAAAAACTCCCTAGAAAGGCCAAAACCTAGGAAGAAACCTAGAGAGGAACCAGGCTATGAGGGGTGGCCAGTCCTCTTCTGGCTTCTGGCCTCTTCTGGTGGAGATTATATCAGAACATGGCCAAGATGTTGAAATGTTCATAAATGACCAGCATGGTATTATAATAATAATAATAATAATAATAATAATAATAATAATCACAGTAGTTGTCGAGGGTGCAACAAGTCAGCAGCTCAGGAGTAAATGTCAGCTGGCTTTTCATAGCCGATCATTAAGAGTATCTCTACCACTCCTGCTGTCTCTCCGTCTGGTGAACAGGTCAGGGTTCCATAGCCGCAGGCAGAACAGTTGAAACTGAAGCAGCAGCACAGCCAAGTGGACTGGGGACAGCAAGGAGTCATCATGCCAGGTAGTCCTGAGGCATGGTCCTAGGGCTCAGGTCCTCCGAGAGAAAGAGAGACTTAGAGAGAGCATACTTAAATTCACACAGGACACCGGATAAGACAGGAGAAGTACTCCAGATATAACAGACTGACCCTAGCCCCCCGACACATAAACTACTGCAGAATACATTTTAGGTTGTAGTTATTATAGGAATTATAGGACTATTTCTCTTTATACGATTTGTATTTCATATACCTTTGACTATTGGATGTTCTTATAGTCACTTTAGTATTGCCAGTGTAACAGTATAGCTTCCGTTCCTCTCCTCGCTCCTACCTGGGCTCGAACCAGGAACACAACGACAACAGCCACCCTCGAAGCAGCGTTACCCATACAGAGGAAGGGGAACGACTACTCCAAGTCTCAGAGCGAGTGAAGTTTGAAACACTATTAACGCGCACCCCTCTAACTAGCTAGCCACTTCACATCACATCGTTACACCAGCCTAATCTCGGGAGTTGATAGTCTTGAAGTCATAAACAACAGAGCTGCTGGCAAAACACACTAAAGTGCTGTTTGAATGAATGCTTACGAGCCTATTGGTGCCTACCATCGCTCAGTCAGACTGCTCTATCAAATCATAGACTTAATTATAACATAATAACACACAGAAATACGAGCCTTTGGTCATTAATATGGTCGAATCCGGAAACCGTTCCGTATTTTATCTAACGGGTGGCATCCATCAGTCTAAATATTCCTGTTACATTGCACAACCTTCAATGTTATGTCATTATAACATTAATAATGTTATAACATTAACATAAAAAGGTTCATTCTGTTTGTGAAGCATCACAGCACAGTTGAAAAATATATGGCAAATAGAAATCCAAAATGGATGATGTTGAGAGATAGATGGGAGAGGTTGAATGGAGCTGAAGGGTGGGACTAATAACAAGATAAACCATGTAAAACATACAGGTCTGTAAAATGTATATAGGTTCAGAACTTTTGTGAAATATCACAGTTACAAATGGAAATCAAACTGGATGGACATCAGAAATAGAGGAAGGACTAAAAACAAAAAATAACTATTGTAAAATAGACTGTGTCAGTAAAATGTGTGTAATATGTATAAATTGAAGGTAAAAGCCGAAGTGTTTAATTGGGGGATCGGCGGTAGGGTTTGCAGGGAATAATAATAAAGGTATATTCTTTTAAAAAAGTATGTATGTCTATATAGGTATGTCTATATAGTTATGTATATATGCGTGTATGTATGTATATATGTGTGTATGGATATATTTACCCCAAAAATATATGGGGGATTGGAAATGATGCAGACAATTACATTGATGGAACCAATATTCTTTCTGCAATATTAAGCTGATCCTCCCCTTTAAATTATTATTTTTATAATAATAAAATAATAATATGTAAAATTCTGGCAAATTAGTTTGCAACGAGCCAGGCAGCCCAAACTGTTGCATATACCCTGATTCTGCGTGCAATGAACGCAAGAGAAGTGACACAATTTCACCTGGTTAATATTGCTTGCTATCCTTGATTTCTCTTAGCTAAATATGCAGGTTTAAAAAATATATGATTTTAAGAAAGGCATTGATGTTTATGGTTAGGTACACGTTGGCGCAACGACAGTCCTTTTTCGCGAATGCGCACTGTATCGATTTATATGCAACGCTAGATAAACTAATATCAACAACCATGTGTAGTTATCCTATTTAATCCCATCAGTCACAATAGTGACCGTAAAAAAACGTCTTCAGTTATAAGGCTCTAAAAATGTTACTGAATGACATATCAATGCATTTCCATGAAATATTGAAATAATAACGGGTCTCAATGAATGATGTGCAGTGTCACATGTTTAGTGTAAATTGTCACATGACCAGAGCTGTTTACTTCCTGGTTGCAGCATGAGAAGAGGATGGCTGCATCAAAGCTCCCAAACTAAAGGTTAGTAAAGTATGTTAACATTAAGTTAGGACAAAATTTTTTGGTACACACCATCTTTAAGGTGTCTAGTTTTGATATATGCATTTGCAATTACTCAACTTTGTTCAGTGTGGTCGTAGAATGTGTAAACATGTTGACGGCAACAATAGTGACCGGCGAGATAACGCAGTGCATCTTGGTATACACACAGTTATACACCTACATAGTTCTTGTTCTACCTAACCTTCCACTCTGTTCTTTCTTTTAGTTTGACTTTGAGTCCAGTTCTGGATATGTTGGATCTAGGTGACTGCCCAGACAAGGCAACATTGCAGTTATCCCTCAAAATGGGAAAGATGCTGTCCTGAGTGAATGTGATAGCGATGGGTCAGATATGGACTATGGACAGGCCATTTGCCAGCCAGGCTGTTGAATGCATATGCTGAACCTATGCAAACAGATCATGACAGGAACAACGTTATCAGTGATGATGACCTACCCCCCTCCATTGTTGGTAATGAAGAGCCAAGGGCCTCTACCCGCCAGAGGGTTCAGCCAGAAGAGCCAAGGGCCTCTACCCGCCAGAGGGTTCAGCCAGAAGAGCCAAGGGCCTCTACCCGCCATAGGGTCCAGTCAGAAGAGCCAAGGGCCTCTACAAGCCATAGGTGTCAGCCAGAAGAGCCAAGGGAAAAGCTGCAGGTGGTCAAAAATAAAGATTGAGCGTTCAAACGATCGAAGAGGCCTGCCACTGATGTGATTCCAAAACACATAGTACACAGCCCAAATGTGCAAACATTTGGCACGAAACCACTGAGCCATGGAAGGAGATCTTTACTGGCTGCTACTGTTGAAGATCAGGCATGATATGACAAAGCTTCTCACTGGCCAATCAGCACGATGCACTGGTTCCAGAGAAGTCGTCATTGTGACAAACGTACTACCTATGTGTGTGACTGCACATTGAGTGCTTCAAGATATACCATGGGCAGTAGAAAAGGAGATGAGACCGAATGGGGAAAAATAGAAAAGTTGATAAAGGGTGAGGAGAAGCAGTACAACGGACTCTAGGAAGTAAAGAAAAGTCGATGAAAAAGACAATCAAAATGACTGAAATGTTTTTGGAAAAGAAGGTCAATTGATTCAAGACATCCTGAATGACAGTAGGTCTGACTGATCGTAGTTCAAAACAGTGATGCACAAACTAATCTTGCACTTGGTTCTGAAGCCTAACTCTATGATATATATATATATATATATATATATATATATATATAAGCACTCATTGTCCAGTGGCGCTTTTTAATAAATATATATATATAAAATTATATTTTGTTCAGTGTAGGCCTCTACTTGAATGCACATTCTACAGGCTACCACGAAGACCAGGGCCAGTTAGTTGTTTTTGGAGGACAGTGGTGTGGCTCCTGTCCTTGAACCCAGACTGACAGCAGGCGAGTTTTTTTAATACATATATATATATATATATATATATTTTTTTTTTTTTTTTTTTTTTTGCATTTGTAATAGTTGTATTGGTTGAGGAAAATGTCTTCCATTTTGAGTAGTTTTGTTCAAGCTCCTTCAGAGGTAGCCTTCGAATTGTGTACTAAGGAGCAGTTAATTGAAATTGCTGAACATTATCAGATTGAGATTGTTGATACAAAAATTAGACTGTTAAAACTAGATTAAAGCAGGGTCTTAGAGAAATGGGTGTTTTTTTGGGGTCAGTCTGCTAGTAGTGAGGGTGCAAGTTTTCAGTCTAGCCCTTTTAACTTTTGAGCAGCAAAGGGATCTGTTGCAAATGCAGTTAGAGAGAGAGCGATTGAGAAATGCTAATAGACCAGAAGGACTACCACAGTTTGTTTCACAGAATCTTTGTTGCCTAAATTTGAGTCAGATCCAGACATTGCTTTATTTGAGCGTATTGCGGAAGCTAGAGCTTGGTCAGATTTGGACATGACTGTTGTTGCAATGTGTACTTACAGGTAAAGCACGTGAGGCTTTTACAGCACTGAATGTAGCTGACAGTGTAATTTTTGCTAAAGTTAAATCAGCAGTTCTGAAGGTCTATGAGCTTGTGCCAGAGGCATATCGTCAATGTTTTCGTTACAGGAAAAAGTTAGATTCACAAACCTATTCTGAGTTGGTTCGTGATTTGACTTCTGCATTTAATCGTTGGTGTACAGCTTCTGAAGTTAGTACTTTTGAGGGTCTGTCTAATTTGATTGTTAGAACAGTTCAAAACTTCTGTGTCTGACCAGGTTGCTACATACATGAATGAACGTAAAGTTAAGTCTCCAAGTGATGCAGCAGTCCTTGCAGATGAGTACAGGCTAACACATGAATGGTATTTTGAGTCAAACGGTGACATTAAAAATAACTTTATTCCTAGGACTAGTAGGTCACCTTTTTCTGGGGCTTCTTTCCAAAGACCTCAGCAGAAGTTTGGGTCTGGAGGACTTAAATCACCGGTTAATGCTAATACCTGTCGCTACTGTTTAGTTGAAGGACATTGGAAGAAAGATTGTCCTCTGCTTAAATAAAAAAAAGTCAGGTCAAGTTAAACCTGCTGTGATGGCAGCTCCTGTTACAGCCTCTGACTCCAAGGGTGAGCTTTTTCAGCCACTAGTTGAGTTTGATTCTCAGTCTTCCCACTGATGTTTCAGCCTTTATTTCAGATGGTGTAGTGTCCCTGGTAGACGGCAACCAAAATGTTTCAATCAAGATCTTAAGAGACACTGGAACTTTAGATTATTTTATTCTGGAATATGTTTTGCCGTTCTCTAAAGAGTCTGATACTGGCAGTTGTGTACTGGTATGTGGTATGGGTTTAGTTCCATTCTCTTGTCCTTTACATGAAGTTACCCTAAAATGTGGTCTGGTAGAGGGTTATGTAGATGTTGGGGTTAGACCCCAGTTGCCAGTAGAGGGAGTCCACATAATTTTGGGGAATGACTTGGCAGGTAGTAAGGTGTGGGCAGATGGCAAACTAAACATCTGTAAGAAGCAACCTTCAGTGTCACCTGCAAGGGAATCGAGGGATCAAAACTATGTCTCCTGAGCTATTTCCCGTTTGTGCGGTTACCCGCGCGGCCTCTCGTAAGGAGATTGAGAGTAAGCCAGAAAGTCTTGAGTTGCCGGTCAAACTCCAGACAGAACAGTTGACTAGTTCTAGAGATTCATTGATGGCTGAGCAAAAGGCCGATACTAACTTGGCTGATCTGTTTGATAAAGTAGTTCCTGATTCAGTGGTGACGAATAGTGCTCAGTGTTATTTTCTTCTTGTTGGGCTGTTGGTCAGGAAATGGGTTCCACACTAGGAGAACCAGTCTTTCAAATAGTTGTACCTACTACTTTGCCAAATAAAGTGTTGCAAACTTCACATGGTGATGTGGCAGGTCATATGGGTGTTCGTAAAACTTCTGATCGTATACTTCGTTATTTTTTCTGGGCTCGTTTAAAGCGGGATGTATCTCAGTTTATTGCAACTTGTGATACGTGTCAGCGCACAAGCAAGCCAAACCAGGTTGTATTGCCAGCACCTTTGTATCCAATACCAGCCATAGGGCAACCTTTTGAGCATCTTATTATCGATTGTGTTGGGCCTTTACCAAGGTCCAAGTCAGGTCATAGTTACTTATTAACTGTTATGTGTCAAGTAACCAGATATCCGGCAGCTTTGTCGTTGCGTACCATAACTTCAAAATCAGGAGTTAAAGCGTTAACTCAATTTATTTCAACATTTGTGCTTAAAAAAAATCATCCAGTCAGATCTAGGGTCTAACTTTACCTCCCATTTATTTGCTCAGGTTCTCAAACAGCTTAAAGTTAAACACAACAAGTCTACTGCGTTCCATGCCCAGAGCCAGGGAGCTTTGGAACGCTTTCATCAAACTTTAAAATTCTTGCTTCGTGCATATTGTACAGAACTGGCTGCAGATTGAGAGGGGTTACCTTGGCTGTTACTAGCTGCTCGTGAAGTAGTGCAGGAAAGCACAGGGTTTAGCCCAAATTACTTAGTGTTTGGTCATAAGGTGCGTGGGCCTTTAGCAGTGTTGCAGGATGGTTGTTTGCCTGAAGAACCACCTCAGAACCTTATTAACGATGTAAATGGGTTTTAGGTTGAAGTTGTATAGGGCTGGTGAACTGGCGAAAGAAACTAAAATCTTCTCAACGGAAAATGAAACTGAAATATGACGGACAGGCTGAGCTGCGTGAGTTTAGTCCCGGTGATCGTGTACTTGCTCTTCTGCCTCTTGTAAGTTCACCTTTTCAGGCAAAATACTGTGGTCCTTTCAATGTGTTGTGTAAAGTGTCAGATTTGAACTCTCTTATTGAAACCCCTAGTCACAGGAAGTCCTCTAAATTATGCCAAGTGAACCTGTTAAAATGTTATCACTCCCGGGATCTAAGCAAAGTAGAAGGCACTCCAGTGGTGATGTCATCGTTGACTGCTGCTCCAGTCACTGCATCTTGTGGCTTTAATTTGGTGGAGGGGATGAGAAGAGGAGGACGTTAACGGGTTTCGGATGAGGTCTTACAAGGTCGGTTGAAAAACTCCCAGACTTTGCAAAACCTTGGTTTTGGTAGATCATTTAGACTCTGAGAAACGTGATGAATTGATAGCTCTTATTAGAAACTACCCTGTTTTGTTTTCTGACACTGTTACTGTAATTTAATTATACCAATGTTTTCATTAATTGAATTCCCTTAATCTATTTTATGAGAATTTATAAGATTCTTGTTTGCATAAAATAGACGGAGACCAGTCTTATCAATAATAGGTAACAGAGTTTATTCTCGGAGCGCGCTCCCACGTTACCACGAGCAACAGTTTAAATGCAATAACATGATGTCATTTCATTGCTCCTAAAATGAATCTCCTCCTCCAGACTGGGTCAAAGGGAACTTTAAAAGTTCATTCTGACCCCCCCCTAGCACATACACAGGACACACAACTGAATTAACTGTTGACTCACCATTATCGATCACTACCTTATCTGTTTACCTTGTCTGTTTACTTAATCCACAACCCATTTCTTTCTTCCTAGTTGGAATGGTGTTCATTAACTTTAATTACTCCTTGTCTGTGTCATACAATCCCTTATGAACTCATATTGTTAATCAGATATAATAAAACAGTAAGTTACAGTTCTATTTAAAATGAGGATATTGTTTATTCATATTTCTAACAGACACTCCATCGCAAACCCACTTAATTGAGCATGATATAGACATCGGAGATGCTAAGCCTATCAAAAAGAGATTTTATCGTGTATCTGAGGAAGAGATTGAAACTGGAAACAGAGGTGCAGTATATGTTGGACAATTGTATTGCGGAGCCAATTTGTTCAAATTGGGCTTCACCCTGTCTTTTGGTCAAAAAGTCTGATTCCACTTTCAGACCTTGCACTGATTATAGAAAAGTTAACAATGTTACTAAAGCAGACCTTTACCCTCTTCCTAGGATGGAGGACTGTATTGATCAAGTTGGGTCAGCAAAGTATGTTAGCAAATGTGATTTTTTTTTTTAAAGGGATTTTGGCAAGTACCCCTTACCAAAAGAGCTTGTGAGATTGCTGCCTTTATAACTCTGTCTGGTTTGTTCTCTTATACAGTGATGGCTTGCGGAATGCTCCAGCCACCTTCCAGAGGCTAATGAATCGGGTGGTCTCTGGTCTGGAAGGGTGTGCCGTTTATTTGGACGACGTGGTCGTGTACTCAGACTCCTGGGAGAAGCATGTTTGGAGAGTGCAAGCCCTGTTCGAAAGACTGGTGTGAGCCAGGTTGACTATTCATTTGGCAAAATGTGAGTTTGCCAAAGCTACAGTCACATACCTAGGCAAGGTTGTTGGTCAGGGATTTGTCTGTCCTGTGGAAGCCAAGGTCCAGGCTGTGAAGCAGTTCCCACAGCCCTCCACAAAGAAAGAACTGATGCGCTTCCTGGGAATGGCGGGGTACTATCGTGCTTTCTGTAAACTTTTCAGTAGTAGTGTCCCCCCTGACCAATCTGTTGAAGGACAAGGCTTAATTTATCTGGTCCACCCAGTGTCAAGAGGCATTTGATGCAGTTAAGGCTCTTTTGTGTTTGGCACCTGTGTTGGCACCACCAAATTTTAGGAAACCTTTCAAATTGCAGGTAGACGCCAGTCAAATCGGCGCTGGGGCTGTGCTTCTCCAGGAGAATGATAACAATGTTGAGTGTCCAGGCAGTTTCTTCTCATGGAAATTTAATAAGTATCAAACTATTCTGTAATTGAAAAAGAGGCTTTAGGTCTCATTTGGGCTTTACAGCACTTCGAGGTCTGGTTCTGGTTTGACCCCTTTAACTGTGTTCACTGACCACAACCCACTTGTTTTTCTGCTCTGTCCCGTACTCCTTTAACCTAGTTTATCTTCTCTCTGCTGACCCCTACGGGCTGTCTGCGCCTCTTTCCTCTTAAATTGCTCCCCAGGTACCAGGGCTGCCGAGTTTGAGGGGTGGACAGTCATTTGGGGGACACGGGGCTACTACTAGGAGCCGGGACTGGTATGGGTAATTTGAATTGTTTTGAATATGTTGGAGGAAGTTGGGTTGAGGGTGGGACCCTCATTTTAAGGGGGGGGCGGGGGGGTCACGGCTCCTCTGCAGTGCAGGGGCGGTTCCTCCTGCAGGCAGAGGGTCGTTAGTGATTGGAATCACCAGTGATTGGAGTCACCTGGGCTCTAAGTATTTAAACTGTCACTAATCACTTCTCTCTCTGCTCCTCCAGGTATGAACCCATTTTGTAGTTTTGCATAGTTTTCACTCAGTCATTCACACACACAGATTCACACATCCATGCACTTTACATACACCTTACATTATGATACTTCCACACCTCATACCTTTCTCTTAGTTTAAAGTTAATAGTTTGTTTATAATAAAGAACATTTTTTAATTGGCCCATACCTGTTGTTCGCGTCCCCTCATTTTTGCCACAGGCTATGAGCCGGCCTGTGACACTTATGTCTGAAACACAAGCTTCTAGCGAGGGAAATTTTGGGGCTTCACCATGTTTCATTGAAATGTGTCATCCGCATAGCAGTGAAAGTTGACATTACGTTTTCGAATGACATCCCCAAGAGGTAAAATGTATGGTGAAAACAATAGTGGTCCTAAAACGGAACCTTGAGGAACACCGAAATGTACAGTTGATTTGTCAGAGGACAATCCATTCACAGAGACAAACTGATATCTTTCCGACAGATAAGATCTAAACCAGGCCAGAACTTGTCCGTGTAGACAAGATTGTGTTTCCAATCTCTCCTCACTGAGTTCCCCAATAGAATGTGGTGATCAATGGTATCAAAAGCAGCACGACGGTCTCGGAGCACGAGGACAGATGCAGAGACTCGGTCTGACGCCATTAAAAGGTAATTTACCACCTTCACAGGTGCAGTCTCAGTGCTATGATGGGGTCTAAAACCAGACTGAATCATTTCGTATACATTGTTTGTCTTCAGGAAGGCAGTGAGTTGCTGCGCAACAGCTTTTTCAAAAATTTGAGAGGAATGGAAGATTCGATAGCCAATTCGTTTTTTTATATTTTCCGGGTCAAGGTTTGGCTTTTTCAAGAGGCTTTATTACTGCCACTTTTAGTGAGTTTGGTACACATCCGGTGGATAGAGAGCCATTTATTATGGTCAACATAGGAGGGCCAAGCACAGGAAGCAGCTCTTTCAGTAGTTTAGTTGGAATAGGGTCCATCCAGTATGCAGCTTGAAGATTTAGAGGCCATGATTATTTTCATCATTGTGTCAAGAGATATAGTACTAAAACACTTGAGTGTGTCTCTTGATCCTAGGTCCTGGCAGAGTTGTGGAGACTCAGGACAACTGAGCTTTGGAGGAATACGCAGATTTAAAGAGTCCGTAATTTGTTTTCTAATGATCATGATCTTGTCCTCAAAGAAGTTTATGAATTTATTACTGCTGATGTGAAAGCCATCCTCTCTTGGGGAATGCAGCGTTTTAGTTAGCTTTTCGACAGTATCAAAAATAAATTTCGGCTTGTTCTTATTTTCCTCAATTAAGTTGGAAAAATAGGATGATCGAGCAGCAGTGAAGGCTCTTCGATACTGCACGGTACTGTCTTTCCAAGCTAGTCGGAAGACTTCCAGTTTGGTGTGGCGCCATTTCCGTTCCAATTTTCTGGAAGCTTGCTTCAGAGCTCGGGTATTTTCTGTATACCAGGGACCTAGTCTCTTATGACATGTTTTTAGGGGTGCGACTGCATCTAGGGTATTGCGCAAGGTTAAATTGAGTTCCTCAGTTAGGTGGTTAACTGATTTTTGTCCTCTGACGTCCTTGGGTAGGCAGAGGGAGTCTGGAAGGGCATCAAGGAATCTTTCTGTTGTCTGAGAATTTATAGCATGACTTTTGAGGCTCCTTTGTTGGGGTCTGAGCAGGTTATTTGTTGCGATTGCAAACGTAATAAAATGGTGGTCTAATAGTCCAGGATTATGAAGAAAAATATTAAGATCCACAACATTTAGTCCATGGGACAAAACTAGGTCCACAGTATGACTGTGACAGTGAGTAGGTCCAGAGACATGTTGGACAAAACCCACTGAGTTGATGATGGCTCCGAAAGCCTTTTGGAGTGGGTCTGTGGACTTTTCCATGTGAATATTAAAATCACCAAAAATTAGAATATTATCTGCTATGACTACAAGGTCCGATAGGAATTCGGGGAACTCAGTGAGGAACGCAGTGTATGGCCCAGGAGGCCTGTAAACATTAGCTATAAAAAGTGATTGAGTAAGCTGCATAGATTTCATGACTAGAAGCTCAAAATATATATATTTTTTCTTGTAAATTGAAATTTGCTATCGTAAATGTTAGCAACACCTCCGCCTTTGCGGGATGCACGGGGGACATGGTCACTAGGCTTTTTCAAGAGAGGCTTTATTACTGCCACTTTTAGTGAGTTTGGTACACATCCGGTGGATAGAGCCGTTTTTAAAACCGTTTGGGATCCGCAATATTTACATGTGGTTCTCTAACACTTTCTCTCACCAAGGCAGCTGCCTTAGCCATTTCGTCTGCTTTACGATTACCTATGGCGATTAAAACAAATATATTTTTTTATAACTGTACGACTAGTATGAGCTTCACATTTCACCACTGCTAATTTAATGGGTAACTGACATGCTTCTAATCATGTCTCTACCTCCAGACCATTTATTTTACTGGTGTTTCTATTGCTGTTAAAACATGCCCCGATGTGACCACAATGTACCCAAATCATGAACTACTCCAAATGCATACCACACAGTGTACCCCGTTACTCTGTTCCCTTCTGTGGTCATGTAACTAGAACCATCTGTATACAATACTTTCCCCCATTCCAGTGCTGTCTCTTACAAATCAGGCCTAGGTTTTGGATCCCCCCCCCCCTTCCGTCAACTCTGGAAGTGTCTCAGCAATTTCAGAGAATGACTAAATAAAATGTCTAACAAAATTGAAAACTCCTAAAGTTTTCCTGAGCGTGCGAGGAGTGTTTTGGCTGTGCCAAACACTTCATGGTTTCTACCCGATCCCGGGTAATGTGTATCTCGCTCTTAGAAATAAAAAATGCCAAATGTTACTTCTTGCTTTGCTAGTTGTGCTCGCTATATGACCCTGTTCCGCCAAATAGTCTACAAATGTGGTGAGGTCTCGCATGAGTTTCTTCATCTTTTGACGCTAATAACAAATCATCCACGTATTGTACCAACACAGAACCTACCATTGACACCCTATTTATTTTAACTTTGTTTAACCAGGTAGGCAAGTTGAACAAGTTCTCATTTACGACTGCGACCAAGATAAAGCAAAGCCGTTCGACACATACAACACAGAGTTACACATGAAGTAAAAAAAACATACAGTACAAAAACAAGTCTATATATACAATGTGAGCAAATGGGGTGCGATAAGGGAGGTAAAGGCAATAAAAAGGCCACGGTGGCAACGTAACTACGGTATAGCAATTAAAAACACTGGAATGGTAGATTTGCAGTAGATGAATGTGCAAGGGAGCTAAATAAATACAGTAGGGGATGAGGTAGTTGTTTGGGCTATTTATAGATGGGCTATATGCAGTGATCTGTGAGCTGCTCTGACAGTTTGTGCTTAAAGCTAGTGAGGGATAAGTGTTTGCAGTTTCAGAGATCTTTGTAGTTCGTTCCAGTCATTGGCAGCAGAGAACTGGAACAAGAGGCGGCCAAAGGAGGAATTGGCCCTGGGGGTGACCAGTGAAATACACTTGCTGGAGCGCGTGCTATGGGTGGGTGCTGCTATGGTGACCAGCGAGCTGACATAAGGCGGGACTTTACCTAGCAGGGTCTTGTAGATAACCTGGAGCCATTGAGTTTGGTGATGAATATAAAGCGAGGGCCAGCCAACAAGAGCGTACAGGTCGCAGTGGTGGGTAGTATATGGGGCTTTGGTGACAAAACGGATGGCACTGTGATAGACTGCATCTTTTAACAATTGTTTCAATGCAAAATGATACCAAGTGGGACTTTGTGTAAATCCCATCGGTACTCTACTAAAAGTTCGGTAAAATGTGACCTCATACGTCTTGTCCTCCATCACATAGAAACTATAATCCCTATGAACCACTTATCGATTGAACAGACTATACACGCTAGATGAAGGTGCTAATCTGAAAACGATAAGTTGAAAAAGATGCAAACTCTTGTATAGCTGCATTTCTTGCTAATGCACTAGGTTCCAGTGTCACCTTTACACTCAGGCTTCCAATGCCGATAGCTCCCCGTTTTTACATGTGGGACCATATCCTTACGCTTTGACGTGTTTTCGCTATGCTTCTTAAGTCTATTCTCTGCCATTGAAACTATAGTTAATGATGTTCTCCATGGCTCTTATTAACCCCTCGCACGTCTGCGAGGTGAGTGGAGTCATATTCCACTCTCAAAACATCGTCAGGGTTAAAACCAGCCATCAAAACAGAAATGCAAATTCTATCAATGCACTCCCAGTCCCTCTGTAGCGGTGTACTGGTGTTACTCATTCTGGGTTTAGCGTTATGCATTTGCTGTTGATAGAATGCTGACATCAAAATGCTGGTATATGGAGCTGTTTCTGTTTTTATGCCAAGTCATAATTGCCTCACCTGTATTTAAAAAAATAATAATTGATTTGAATTCCCTGTCAGCAGGAAAATGTTCATTTTTTAAAATCTAATATGCTAAATTCTTCCCATATTCCAGCCGCATTGGTAGAATGCTCTTCTTTTAGCACCTCCATGGCTTTATTCAACTCTGCTAGGTCTATATTACAGGGAGAAACAGGTCTGTTTGTCGCCATATCAATAGTTATTCCCTAAACACTCTATAATACACTTCTATTAACTATTTTCTAAGATGGCACTGCACACTTCTCCCGGATAATAATTCATTGGTGACGGCACTTAATAACACCATGTATTAGAACCGATACCATAGCGTCTGTGAATTTATTACTGGAGAATACGGATTTATTTAATGGCTTGGTGCCGTATCTCCACCCATATCGCTATTATTGATAACACACGCCACCAAAATTATTCACACTTGTCTTCTTATTTCCACATAATCTGCCATGGTTCACCACCCCAACAGGGAACACAACTAACCTCCCATTCACACTTTTATGGCTACTACAACTAGACTCTCACCCCGTTATAGTTTTTATGTAAGGAACCAATCCCGCCGGATTTACCTCCTAGGACTTACCCTTCGCAGGTTCACCTTCTGGGACTCCCCCTATATTAATAGTAATCACAGGTATTAACCCACTGGGATTTACTATTGACTTTATAGTACTAGTAGGACTTACCCTACAGGTACCAGCCTGTATGAGTTTACTTTCCGGGCCTTACCATTTACTATAAAGCTATGACTGGTCGTTACACAATGGACCTATAGAATTCAACTTTGGCTCTTCGTATCCCATAATTAGTTCAGCCAACGATTCTCATCTCCCCAAGATGTCAAAATGAGTGGAAACCGATATAGGAACAAACCTACATTGTTTGTTGCCAGCTCTGCTCCACTGATCTGGACTCTTTGGTTTGACTATAATTCGTGGTGAACTCCTGGCTGGCTCGCCATCTGTTAGGTTCTTTATATTTCAGAGTAAATAACCAACGGACACTAGAGAAGCTTTAACCAAGTTTAATTCTTCCCAAAGGCTCTGTACAGCTGTAATTTAATACAGCAAAACATTTCTCACCATCACAGTTATAAACATCCCACTTAAGACACTCCTGCTTCTCTCCAATCCTTACATCTTATGGTTCAACAGGAAAATGGTAACAGGATACCAAACCCTTATTACTCCCTTAAGTGAATCTGTCCTCACCTCCTGACCTCAACCCCTCCACCTAATCCACAGATGTGCATCTGTCTTCCCTATATCAACACGTTGCTCTCCTCTCGTCCACCCAACACATTCCAAAGCCTCCTGTCTTTCTTCAGAGAACCCTTAACTTCTGACATAAAACCCTGTCTCTTTTACTCCTTTGTTTCTGCTGCTTTCCTATCATTTATTTCATATCTCAATGTTCAAAGTTTAGCCGATTCCAACAATAGTTTTGATGTCTTCTATTATTTTACAATGTCGAAAATAGTAAAAAAATAAAGAAACCCTTATGAGTAGGTGTGTCCAAACTTTTGACTAGTACTGTATATATTGCATTGACCTTTTCCACAATTAGTTTTTACAGCCTGAATTTAAAATGTATTACATTTCTATATTTTTGTCACTAGCCTACACACACTACCCCATCAAAGTGGAATAATGTTTTTTGAAATGTTTACTAATTAATGAAAAGCTGAAATCTCTTGAGTCATTTTGAATATTCAACACGTTTGTTACGGCAAGCAAAATAAGTTGAGTAAAAATGTGCTTAAGTCACGTAGTTTACATGGACTCACTCTGTGTGCAATAATAGTTTTAACATTATTTTTAAATTACTACCTCATCTCTGTACCCCACACATAAAATTATGTTTTGAAGTCCCATAGTCGAGCAGTGAATTTCAAACACAAAGACCAATGCTTCGCAAAGGACACCTATTTTTATTTATTTTTTTAAAGCAGACATTACACATCCCTTTGAGCATGGTGAAATTATTAATTACACTTTGCAGGGTGTATCAATACACCCAGTCACTCAAAGATACACGCGTCCTTCCTAACTCAGTTGCCGGAGAGGAAGGAAACCGCTCAGGGATTTCACCATGAGGCCAATGCCGACTTTAAAACAGTTACTGAATTTAATGTCTGTGATAGGAGAGAACTGAGGATGGATCAACAACATTATAGTTACTCCACAATACTAACCTAAATGACATAGGGGAAAGAAGGAAACCTGTAGAGAATGCCATTTTTCCACAACATGCATCCTGTTCGCAACAAGGCACTAAAGTAATACTGCAAGAAGTGTGGCAAAACAATTCACTTTTTGTCCTGAATTCAAAGTGTTATGTTTGTGGCCAAATCCAACACATTACTGAGTACCACTCCATATTTTCAAGCATAGTGGTGGCTGCATCATGTTAGGGGTATGCTTGTAATCGTGTCTGCTTTATATCCTGTGAATTTGTCCAATTTAAGACCCAGACAACCAGGTTAGGGTAGTTCATAACTAATCAGTGACCCTAATTGATCTTTCAAGAATAAGGGAGGAGTGAAAACTTGCATACAGACACTTGGCCGTCCAGCAATTAGAGTTTTTTTCGCCTGGTGTAAAAGTTACATTCAGTGTCTGGAAATATGAATAACAATACTGCATGACTAGAGAATCAGACCTGAGGGGGAAACCTTCAATACTGCATGACTAGAGAATCAGACCTGAGGGGGAAACCTTCAATACTGCGGCACTAGAGAATCAGAACTGGGGAAACCTTCAATACTGCATCACTAGAGAATCAGACCTGAGGGGGAAACCTTCAATACTGCGGCACTAGAGAATCAGACCTGGGGAAACCTTCAATACTGCAGCACTAGAGAATCAGACCTGGGGAAACCTTCAATACTGCATCACTAGAGAATCAGACCTGGGGAAACCTTCAATACTGCAGCACTAGAGAATCAGACCTGGGGAAACCTTCAATACTGCAGCACTAGAGAATCAGACCTGGGGAAACCTTCAATACTGCGGCACTAGAGAATCAGACCTGAGGGGGAAACCTTCAATACTGCATCACTAGAGAATCAGACCTGAGGGGGAAACCTTCAATACTGCATCACTAGAGAATCAGACCTGAGGGGGAAACCTTCAATACTGCATCACTAGAGAATCAGACCTGAGGGGGAAACCTTTAATACTGCATCACTAGAGAATCAGACCTGGGGGAAACCTTCAATACTGCAGCACTAGAGAATCAGACCTGGGGAAACCTTCAATACAGCAGCACTAGAGAATCAGACCTGGGGGAAACCTTCAATACTGCATCACTAGAGAATCAGACCTGGGGGAAACCTTCAATACTGCATCACTAGAGAATCAGACCTGGGGGAAACCTTCAATACTGCAGCACTAGAGAATCAGACCTGGGGGAAACCTTCAATACTGCATCACTAGAGAATCAGACCTGGGGGAAACCTTCAATACAGCAGCACTAGAGAATCAGACCTGAGGGGGAAACCTTCAATACTGCATCACTAGAGAATCAGACCTGAGGGGGAAACCTTCAATACTGCATCACTAGAGAATCAGACCTGGGGGAAACCTTCAATACTGCAGCACTAGAGAATCAGACCTGAGGGGGAAACCTTCAATACTGCATCACTAGAGAATCAGACCTGGGGAAACCTTCAATACTGCATCACTAGAGAATCAGACCTGGGGAAACCTTCAATACAGCAGCACTAGAGAATCAGACCTGGGGAAACCTTCAATACTGCAGCACTAGAGAATCAGACCTGGGGAAACCTTCAATACTGCAGCACTAGAGAATCAGACCTGGGGAAACCTTCAATACAGCAGCACTAGAGAATCAGACCTGAGGGGGAAACCTTCAATACTGCAGCACTAGAGAATCAGACCTGGGGAAACCTTCAATACTGCATCACTAGAGAATCAGACCTGGGGAAACCTTCAATACAGCAGCACTAGAGAATCAGACCTGGGGGAAACCTTCAATACTGCAGCACTAGAGAATCAGACCTGGGGAAACCTTCAATACTGCATCACTAGAGAATCAGACCTGGGGAAACCTTCAATAAGAGGTCAAACTGAAATCATACCAGTTACACTGCATTTTAATGTTGAGGAGTCTGAGTATTATTACTAGAGGTTGGACGATTAATTAGGGCCGATTTCAAGTTTTCATAACAATCGGAAATCGGTATTTCTGGACGGCAATTTTTTTTTTCAATTTTTAAAATTGTAATTGTTTACACCTTTTATTTAATCTGTATTTGACTTGGCAAGTCAGTTAATAACACATTCTTATTTTCAATGACGGCCTAGAAACGGTGGGGTTAACTGCCTCGTTCAGGGGCAGAACGACAGATTTTCACCTTGTCAGCTCGGGGATCCAAACTTGCAACCTTACAGTTAACTAGTCCAACGCAATAACGACCTGCCTCTCTCTCCTTGCACTCCACAAGGAGACTTCCTGTTACGCAAATGCAGTAAGCCAAGGTAAGTTGCTAGCTAGCATTAAACTTATCTTATAAAAAACAATCAATCATAATCACTAGTTAACTACACATGGTTGATGATAATACTAGATATTATCTAGTGTGTCCTGCGTTGATTATAATCTGACTGAGCATACAAGTATTTAAGTATCTGAATGAGCGGAGGTAGGCAGAAGCAGGCGCGTAAACATTCATTCAAACAGCGCACTCGTGCGTTTTGCCAGCAGCTCTCCGTTGTGCGTCAAGCATTGCGCTGTTTATGACATCAAGCCGATCAACTCCCGAGATGAGGCTGGTGTAACCGAAGTGAAATGGCTGGCTAGTTAGCGATAGCTACTCGCTCTGAGCCTTGGGGTGTTTGTTTCCCTTGCTCTGCATGGGTAACGCTGCTTCGATGTGGTGGCTGTTGTCGTTGTTGCTGGTTCGAGCCCGGGGAGGAGCGAGGAGAGGGACGGAAGCTATACTGTTACACTGGCAATACTAAAGTACCTATAAGAACATCCAATAGTCAACGGTTAATTAAATACAAATGGTATAGAGGGAAATAGTCCTATAATAACTACAACCTAAAACTTCTTACCTGGGAATATTGAAGACTCATGTTAAAAGGAACCACCAGCTTTCATATGTTCTCATGTTTTGAGCAAGGAACTTAAACGTTAGCTTTCTTACATGGCACATGTTTTACATGGCACATATTGCACTTTTACTTTCTTCTCCAACACTTTGTTTTTGCATTATTTAAACCAAATTGAACATGTTTCATTATTGACTTGAGGCTAAATAGATTTTATTGATGTATTATATTAAGTTAAAATAAGTGTTCATTCAGTATTGTTGTAATTGTCATTATTACAAATACATTTAAAAATAAAAATCGTCCGATTTAATCGGAATCGGCTTTTTTGGTCCTCCAATAATAGGTATCGGTATCGGCGTTGAAAAATCATAATCGGTCGACCTCTAATTATTACCTCTGGCTAGGTTAACGTTAGTTAACAGTCAGAGCTGCTTTTTTAAATCTACATTGCCAAGCATCTAGAGGCAGATTTAATTTGATCTTTGTTGACAAGGAGGTGGTGAAACAGGATGAGCTTATATTCCAATTTCCCCCAGAGGGTTGCAGATATCTTCCAATTACTATTTGTTTTATTTTTCCCTGGTAGACTGCGGCTTTGGCATGCAGAAGTACCTGGTGAGACTGCTGACCTATTTACCGGGGACCACCATCGCCAAAGTACCCTGCTCTCCACAGATCCTGTATGAAGCTGGCAAAATGGCCGCCAAGATGGACACAGTCCTGCAGGAAGTATGATTATCTTCAATTAGTCTGCCTGAGGTGCTTTCAAGTAGGCTAATGTTTGCAAATGTTTCTATTTAAAGTGCATACAGTTCGGTTGGCAACATTTTAACTTGAAGAGGGTAAGACATAACACCTCAATTAAATGATGTCCCGTGACGTCAAAATATTTTCACTGTTTGCGATGTCTGGCCTTATGGTTTGTGCAACATTGTACCCTATATAGACCTACTATGTGGCCGTTGCTGTGGTGAGAGAGAGAGAGAAAAGCTGTCCTGTAGTCCAGTGTGTAGCCCAAACAATTCATATCCTACGGTCGGGAACGTGCGGCCAATCTGTCAGTGAAAAGCAGACAAAACAAGCCTTTTTGAAATATTTCAACTACAATCAAACACAGGTTGAAAAGCAAATGGCTTCTGCTGAAAAGAGAAGACTCTAATCTGTCAACTGTAGGATACGACATATATTGTATCAACTTCCAGATAGGCCTATAACACGAACAGTAATGTTTTACAAAGTTAAACGAGAGAGAGAGAGGCTTTGGGTATGAGAGCGAGGCCATCGCTGGTGAGTGAGCTGTGCATAAGTGGGTGAGTCAGTGAAACTGGAAAGCTTTTTTGGGACTACAATTGTCTCTGCGTACTGTACAATATGTCTCTCCACAGACCTAGGCCTAGGTTATTGATGGATTCAAGACAAGGTCGTTTTTTTTATTGATCTGTTTGTCAGTAGCCTGTCATTTCGATCATTTGTGCAGTGTTTAAAAAAATAAAAATAAAAAAGATTCTGCCAGTCTCCACTCATGTAAAATGATACATGAAATGTTTTTATATAAAACCACATTTTTCCCAGACCCTAGGCTACTAAAATTGTTCCCCGTGGGTGTGCAACTTCTGTAAGCGCGACGGTACAAATGCATGTAATGATAGATAAATTAATAAATAATAAAGATATGCATGTAATGATAAATAATAATAATAATAATAATAATATTAAATAAAGATATTTATGTAATGATAAATAATAATAATAATAATAATAAATAAAGATATGCATGTAATGATAAATAATAATAATAAATAAAGATATGCATGTAATGCTTAATTTTAAAAGTTATTTTATTTTTTCATGCATTCCGGTACCTCCGAGACCACCAGGTCACTTTTTGTTCCCACCTCCCAATCTTTTTTTTTTTTACATTATTATTATTATTAATATTATTATTATTATTTTTTACAAATGGAGCACTGCACGACCCCCTTTGAGTATTGTAGTATCATCAAAACACTTTTTTATGAGTGTCTCAGTGTAAAATCAAATGTATTTATATAGCCCTTCGTATATCAGCTGATATCTCAAAGTGCTGTACAGAAACCCAGCCTAAAACCCCAAACAGCAAGCAATGCAGGTGTAGAAGCACGTGTCATATTCACATTTCAAGTAAAGAATGAAGCCAGTAAAGTGTATTTTTTTTTAAATGTTTGTTAGGTTTGGCTCAGGCCAAACAAAATGAGCAGTGTTTTTGTAAGCGGTTGAAAAACCATCACAACACATACTATTCTAGGAGGTTGATGCTTATTCCGTGTGAGTGAATACATTTCTCCTATATAGAGAGCAAGAAAATGTGTTCTGTCAATTTGAAATCGTCACAATGGATTGAAATATGCATTGGACATAGAGTAATACTGAAGGCCGTATTAAAATGTTTTTTTATATGCTGGATTGTTGGTCTTTGAATGTGAGCTTTGAACGCACCTCTAAATGTCGACCTAACAAAATACTGTCATGATTTTACCCCCATTTCCCTGCATGCTCTATGACCCACTGCTATGCGTGATCAGATGATTTCAAGGACTTTTGGTATATATATATATATATAAATATATATGTGTATATATGTATATATGTATATATATATAACGATTGATTGGCAAACAAATATTTAATTAATATATTTATTATATATATTTAGTTAATTAAAAAACAAAATACATAATTGCTCATAGCTGTACAACGGCATGTTTAAAAAAATTAAAAATGTCTGAAAAATAATCTGATCGACAGTAGTTAACTCAGTTCCCGGTTGATGAGTCTGTTTTCATAGATGGAGCATCCTCAACTCCATGTACTACAGAGGGAGAAGTTCATCTGGAGTCTGTCCAACATCCCTCTGCTGGAGCCGTACCTCCATCTAATGGACGGAGATCCTGTACAGCAGGTGGTCAAGTCAGTCATCCAACTATACAAGACTTGTGTTCAGCCCAAACTCGGCTCCTTCCGCAAGTGTGAGTCTCTCCCTTCACCAGCTGTTCTGTCAGAGCTCTCTCTTTTGATAGACCTGCTTCAAATGGAAGAAAACAGACTGGAACAGTGTGGACTAGTTCATCAAGAGAGGCACATTTTTTTGTTTTCCATTTGCATGCCACAATGAATATGACCTTTAAATTTAACAATGTAACCAGTCTGTTGTAATGATTGACAGGTCAGGTACTGATGCAGGTGGAGAATGTAATGGTTTAAAACTGAGCGGTGAAATCAGACCTGGGGTCAAATAATATTGGTTTTCTTTCAGACTTTCACTGGGCATTATTGAGTTTACTCAGTGCAATGGAACCAATGGAATAGGCCAACAAAGTACAAACCACGCCCATTTGGTACTCTAGGTAGACTCACGCAAACGCTCAAAACATTTGAACGATTTTAATTACTATTTGAGCAAACGTCTGGTACTATTGCGCGTGTAATGTTTGATATGTCAAGTAAATGTGCATTTGTCTCTGTAGGCATCAACCATGGTGACTTCAATGACCACAACATCTTGGTGCAACCAGACGATTCAACCGCCTACAAAATCTCTGGCATCCTGGACTTTGGGGACATGAGCAGCGGCTACTACGTGTTCGAGCTGGCCATCACCATCATGTACATGATGATCGAGAACCCCACACCTCTGGATGTGGCAAGAGACGTGCTAGCCGGCTGGGAGAGTGTTATTCCCCTCAACGAAGCCGAGAGGGACGCACTCTACCTGCTGGTGCTCTGTCGCTTCTGCCAGTCCCTGGTTGTTGCCCGCCACACTGTGGTGCAGCACCCGGAGAACAAAGATTACCTCATGATCACCACCAAGACGGGCACCCGCCATCTTTGCCGACTTTGGGAACTGGGCAAGGAGGTGGTGGAGAGGAGGTGGTTTCAGAATGCCGCCCAGTATCCTGGCAAAGAGTGGCCCAATGGTCCTCAAGCCCAAGAGGTTTAAGGGAAGCAGTCTCTCTTGAAGGATATTTCAGGGACCACTTTCTTTTCATAGGCTGTGTCCCGATTTATTTTCCCTTCAGCCAGTGCTTTCACCAATCCAATGATTTTGAATCCATGCGGAGTCTGCAGGTGCACCTTTTTAAGTATTAAAAGGTACACTCAGCAATATGAAATCATTAAAAAGTGTGGCGTGCCTCAAGCTAATAGTTGGTTGTCATCCTGTTCTGCATGATAATTTCATATTGCTGAGTCTAACCTTTTAGCAGACCGACCATCTGATAAAAGGTAAACTCATTTAAACTTATTAACATAATTCCATCAGTCTGGCAGTGTGACCTGAGGAAAATCTGACCCAAATCCTGTTCTAAAACGGTTTTGAATCTTGGTCAGTCTCAGATTTGGCCCCCCCCCCCCTCCCCCCGCACGGAATTTGTGCTCTTTTCAAAACGGCATGTTGACATTGTCATACTGTGGATAATGTCTGTTGGGATGAAGGCCATATGATTATTCAAATGAGTAGGTCGGATGATTTGAGGTGCTTAGTTACTCTGAATCAGCTGTAGCAGTGTAACTCACTTTACAAAATAAGCAATTCAGCAGCTATGACTTACATTTAACTGAAGTGCCCTGTGTAAAGGAGTCATTGATGTACCATGATCGTTTGTTAAAATCATATTTTGTAAGATTCATCTAATTCCGTTGCATAATAAACCTACAAATCTGTGAAATTAAGAAACTTTCAAAGTATTTATTTTATGAAACTGGATATATCAAGCAGTGGGGATATACAGGCATGTCTGAAATTATTGGCACCCTTGATAAAGATGAGCAAAAAACATACAAATACTGAACGAATATTACATGCAAAAAAAAAAAACTCGTATTTTTTACTAAGACAATTGCTCAGAGAAACAGATTTAGTTCAAACAAAATCTAGGGGTAAAAATTATTGGCACCCCTGTTTTCAATACTTTTTCAATAAATCAAGTCTAATTTTAATTGTCACAGGCACCAAATACAATTTCACCTTACAGTGAAATGCTTACTTATAAGCGCTTAACCAACAATGCAGTTAAGTAAAAAAAATAACAATGCAAATAGTCTGGGTAGATGTTCAGGAGTCTTATAGCTTGGGGGTAGAAGCTGTTAAGAAGCCTTTTGGACCTCGACTTGGCGCGCCGGTACCACTTGCCGTGCGATAGCAGAGAGAACAGTCTAACTAGCGTGGCTGATCACGTTGAGGGAGAGATTGTTGTCCTGGCATCACACGGTCAGGCCTCTGACCTCCCTTCCTATAGGCTGTCTCATTGTCAGTGATCAGGCCTACCACTGTTGTCGTCAGCAAACTTATTGATGGTGTTGGAGTCGTGCCTAGACGTGCAGACATGAGTGAACAGGGAGTACAGGAGGGGACTGGGTACACACCCCTGAGGGGCCCCCATGTTGAGGATCAGCGTGGCGGATATGTTGTGACCTACCCTTACCACCTGGGGGCGGCCCGTCAGGACGTCCAGGATCCAGTTGCAGAGGGAGGTGTTTAGTCCCAGGGTCCTTAGCTTAGTGATGAGCACTGATGGCATTATGGTGTTGATCTGTAGTCAATGAATAGCATTCTCATTTGTGTTCCTTTTGCCTAGGTGTGTAAGGACAGTGTGGATTGCAATAGAGATTGCATCATCTGTACATCTGTTGACGCGGTATGCAAATTGAGTGGGCCTAGGGTTTCTGGGATAATGGTGTTGATGTGAGCCATGATCAGCCTTTCAAAGCATTTCATGGCTAGAGATGTGAGTGCTACGGATCGGTAGTCATTTAGGCAGGTTACCTTAGTGTTCTTGGGCACAGGGACTATGGTGGTCTGCTTGAAACATGTTTGTATTACAGACAGGGAGAGGTTGAAAATGTCAGTGAAGACACTTGCCAGTTGGTCAGCACATGCTCGGAGTACATGTTCTGGTAATCTGTCTGGCCCTGCCGCCTTGTGAATGTTGACCTTTTTTAAAGGTCTTACTCACATTGACTGTTGAGTGCGTGATCACACAGTCGTCCGGAACAGCTGATGCTCTCATGCATGTTTCAGTGTTTGCCTCGAAGCGAGCATAGAAGAAGTTTGTCTGGTAGGCTCGTGTCACTGTCACTAAGTCCTGTATTGATGCTTTGCCTGTTTGATTGTTCGTCGGAGGGCATAGCGGGATTTCTTATAAGCTTCCGGGTTACACGGAACCCAAACCGGCTGTGCGCGTGCGCCATCGTGCATACATTTATTTTGTCCCCCCACACCAAATGCGATCAGGACACGCAGGTTAAAATATCAAAACAAACTCTGAACCAATTACATTAATTTGGGGACCGGTCAATAAGCAGTAAACATGTATGGCAATTTAGCTAGCTAGCTTGCACTTTCTAGCTAATTTGTCATATATAGCTAGCTTGCTGTTGCTAGCTAATTTGTCCTGGGATTGTTATTTTACCTGAAATGCACAAGGTCCTCTACTCTGACAATTAATCCACACATAAAATGGTCAACCGAATCGTTTTTAGTCACCTCTCCTCCTCCCAGGCTGTTTCATCTTTGAACTTATATGGTGATTGGCATCTAAACGTTCATAGTTTTACCACAACTAGCGGCAACAAAGTTTGTTTTTCAATCATCCACGTGGGTATAACCAATTGAGGAGATGGCACATGGGTACCTGCTTCTATAAACCAATGAGGAGATGGGAGAGGCAGGACTCGCAGCGCGATCTGCATCAGAAATAGGAATTACTTCTATTTTAGCCCTTGGCATCGCAGACGCTCGTTGACGTACGTGATCAGTGTGGGTGTAATAATTGATTAACACAGATTCCTGCATTTATTTTGCAACGCACGTGGCCTAGTCAGGGTATTAAGAGTCCCGCTCCTTGAACACGGCAGCTCTACCCTTTAGCTCAGTGCAAATGTTGCCTGTAATCCATGGCTTCTGGTTGGTGTATGTGCGTACAGTCACTGTGGGGATGATGTCCTAGATGCACTTATTGATAAAGCCAGTGACTGATGGCTTGATCAATAACATACTGTAGATATCCCCCCTTTTCCCTGTTGAGCATTTGAAACATTGAACTCATTTGTAACAGGAACAAAGAAAAGTGGTGATATATAGTGTCGTAGTCTGAACACACACCGTGGAGGTTGCACAATGTATCTAGACATTAATGAGAAAAGACTATAGCTCAGAAAGATTTATATCAGACTCGGAGATGACAAATATTTTTGGGCAGTTTACAGTGAAATAGTACTCACCTGGCAATCATTACCTCACTATCTTAGATTTACAGTGAAATAGTCCTCACCCGGAAGTCATTACCTCATTCTCTTAGGTTTAGAATGAAATAGTCTTCATCCGGCAGTCATTACCTCATTCTCTTAGGTTTACAGTGAAATAGTCCTCAGTCATTACCTCACTATCTTAGATTTACAGTGAAAGAGTCCTCACTCGGCAGTCATTACCTCATTCTCTTAGGTTTAGAATTAAATAGTCCTCAGTCATTACCTCACTATCTTAGATTTACAGTGAAACAGTCCTCACCCGGCAGTCATTACATCATTCTCTTAGGTTTAAAATGAAATAGTCCTCAGTCATTACCTCACTATCTTAGATTTACAGTGAAACAGTCCTCACCTCATTCTCTTAGGTTTACAGTTAAATAGTCCTCACCCGGAAGTCATTACCTCATTCTCTTAGGTTTACAGTGAAATAGTCCTCACCCGGAAGTTATTACCTCATTCTCTTAGGTTTACAATGAAATAGTCCTCAGTCATTACCTCACTGTCTTAGATTCACAGTGAAACAGTCCTCACCCGGAAGTCATTACCTCATCCTCTTAGGTTTAGAATTAAATAGTCCTCAGTCATTACCTCATTCTCTTAGGTTTAGAATTAAATAGTCCTCAGTCATTACCTCATTCTCTTTACATTGAAATTACAAATGAGTTGAGATAATGGAAATGTCACATTGAATTATTCTGTGTAAAATTCCTTCCATGAATAAACTTTAATTTCCCATCCAGACTCTGTATGAAGTACTAATTTCTGCTTCCTAATTGGTGCAGTGCTCTGGCCCAGATGACTTACGTGGAGAACACTTTCAGAATATGGGGTTTATGACGCAGGTGTATAGTCCTTTTTAGTCCCAAGGCCTACAACAGCCTGATACTCACATAATATAATGTTACCTCTCGTTAAATCAGACTTCTTGACACCACCCAAGGTCTAGTGTATGGCAATAAGTCAGGTTTTTAATACTCTCGCAAGATTCACTCAGTGTGTCCATTAGCGAGGGGTTTCAGAAAATTAGAGCATATAAAAACAGATCTGTCTGTACACTCAATACCCAATGCCCAGACCCAAGCACCCAATACCCAGACCCAAGCACCCAATACCCAGACCCAAGTACCCAATACCTAGAACCAAGCACCCAATACCCAGACCCAGGCACCCAATACCCAGAACCAAGCACCCAATACCCAGAACCAAGCACCAAGCACCCAATACCTAGAACCAAGCACCCAATACACAGAACCAAGCACCCAATACCCAGACCCAAGTACCCAATACCCCAGAACCAAGCACCCAATACCCAGACCCAAGCACCCAATACCTAGAACCAAGCACCCAATACCTAGAACCAAGCACCCAATACCTAGAACCAAGCACCCAATACCCAGACCCAAGCACCCAATACCCAGAACCAAGCACCCAATAACTAGAACCAAGCACCCAATACCCAGACCCAAGCACCCAATACCCAGACCCAAGCACCCAATACCCAGACCCAAGCACCCAATACCCAGACCCAAGCACCCAATACCCAGACCCAAGCACCCAATGCCCAGACCCAAGCACCCAATACCCAGACCCAAGCACCCAATACCCAGACCCAAGCACCCAATACCCAGACCCAAGCACCCAATGCCCAGACCCAAGCACCCAATACCCAGACCCAAGTACCCAATACCAGGACCCAAGCACCCAATACCCAGACCCAAGCACCCAATACCCAGACCCAAGCACCCAATACCCAGACCCAAGCACCCAATACCCAGACCCAAGCACCCAATACCCAGACCCCAGACCCAACAACACATTCTAGTTCTAGTTGCATTAAAGTATAGAATAATATTGAATATTCTAAGCAAACCATAAATAAAGGACACTGCAGGCTATTACCTCAAATGTATAGGCTAATCCTAACCTGGAGAGGCCCCTTTAGGCTAATCCAAACCTGGTGAGGCCCTTTTAGGCTAATCCTTACCTGGGGAGAACCCTTTAGGCTAATCCTAACCTGGAGAGGCCCCTTTAGGCTAATCCAAACCTGGAGAGGACCTTTTAGGCTAATCCAAACCTGGTGAGGCCCCTTTAGGCTAATCCAAACCTGGTGAGGCCCCTTTAGGCTAATCCTAACCTGGTGAAGCATCTTTAGGCTAATCCTAACCTGTGGAGAACCCTTTAGGCTAATCCTAACCTGGAGAGGCCCCTTTAGGCTAATCATAACCTGGGGAGAACCCTTTAGGCTAATCCTAACCTGGAGAGGCCCCTTTAGGCTAATCCTAACCTGGAGAGGCCCTTTTAGGCTAATCCTAACCTGGAGAGGCCCCTTTAGGCTAATCCAAACCTGGGGAGAACCCTTTAGGCTAATCCTAACCTGGAGAGGCCCCTTTAGGCTAATCCAAACCTGGTAAGGCCCCTTTCAGCTAATCCTAACCTGGGGAGAACCCTTTAGGCTAATCCTAACCTGGAGAGGCCCTTTTAGGCTAATCCTAACCTGGAGAGGCCCTTTTAGGCTAATCCTAACCTGGAGAGGCCCCTTTAGGCTAATCCAAACCTGGAGAGGACCCTTTAGGCTAATCATAACCTGTTGAGGCCCCCTTAGGCTAATCCAAACCTGGAGAGGACCCTTTAGGCTAATCCAAACCTGGTGAGGCCCCTTTAGGCTAATCCAAACCTGGTGAGGCCCCTTTAGGCTAATCCTAACCTGGTGAAGCATCTTTAGGCTAATCCTAACCTGTGGAGAACCCTTTAGGCTAATCCTAACCTGGAGAGGCCCCTTTAGGCTAATCATAACCTGGGGAGAACCCTTTAGGCTAATCCTAACCTGGAGAGGCCCCTTTAGGCTAATCCTAACCTGGAGAGGCCCTTTTAGGCTAATCCTAACCTGGAGAGGCCCCTTTAGGCTAATCCAAACCTGGGGAGAACCCTTTAGGCTAATCCTAACCTGGAGAGGCCCCTTTAGGCTAATCCAAACCTGGTAAGGCCCCTTTCAGCTAATCCTAACCTGGGGAGAACCCTTTAGGCTAATCCTAACCTGGAGAGGCCCTTTTAGGCTAATCCTAACCTGGAGAGGCCCTTTTAGGCTAATCCTAACCTGGAGAGGCCCCTTTAGGCTAATCCAAACCTGGAGAGGACCCTTTAGGCTAATCATAACCTGTTGAGGCCCCCTTAGGCTAATCCAAACCTGGAGAGGACCCTTTAGGCTAATCCAAACCTGGTGAGGCCCCTTTAGGCTAATCCAAACCTGGTGAGGCCCCTCTAATTCTGAATTCCAAATCAATTCAAATGCATGCTTTTCAACCGTTCGCTGCCTGCACCCGCACGCCTGACCAGCATCACCACCCTGGATGGTTCCGACCTTGAATATGTGGACATCTATAAGTACCTAGGTGTCTGGCTAGACTCTAAACTCTCCTTCCAGACCCATATCAAACATCTCCAATCGAAAATCAAATCAAGAGTCGGCTTTCTATTCCGCAACAAAGCCTCCTTCACTCACGCCGCCAAACTTACCCTAGTAAAACTGACTATCCTACCGATCCTCGACTTCGGCGACGTCATCTACAAAATTGCTTCCAACACTCTACTCAGCAAACTGGATGCAGTTTATCACAGTGCCATCCGTTTTGTCACTAAAGCACCTTATACCACCCACCACTGCGACTTGTATGCTCTAGTCGGCTGGCCCTCGCTACATATTCGTCGCCAGACCCACTGGCTCCAGGTCATCTACAAGTCCATGCTAGGTAAAGCTCCGCCTTATCTCAGTTCACTGGTTACGATGGCAACACCCATCCGTAGCACGCGCTCCAGCAGGTGTATCTCACTGATCATCCCTAAAGCCAACACCTCATTTGGCCGCCTTTCGTTCCAGTTCTCTGCTGCCTGCGACTGGAACGAATTGCAAAAATCGCTGAAGTTGGAGACTTTTATCTCCCTCACCAACTTCAAACATCTGCTATCTGAGCAGCTAACCGATCGCTGCAGCTGTACATAGTCTATTGGTAAATAGCCCACCCATTTTCACCTACCTCATCCCCATACTGTTTTTATTTATTTATTTTTATTTTTCTGCTCTTTTGCACACCAATATCTCTACCTGTACATAACCATCTGATCATTTATCACTCCAGTGTTAATCTGCATAATTGTAATTATTTGCCTACCTTCTCATGCCTTTTGCACACAATGTATATATAGACTCCCCTTTTTTCTACTGTGTTATTGACTTGTTAATTGTTTACTCCATGTGTAACTCTGTGTTGTCTGTTCACACTGCTATGCCTTATCTTGCCCAGGTCGCAGTTGCAAATGAGAACTTGTTCTCAACTAGCCTACCTGGTTAAATAAAGGTGAAATATTTTTTTTTTTTTTTTTTAAATCCCTATAGCCCTTACACCCTTTAGGCACCTCCTTTAGATCTGATTGGCTGGGAAGATATGTTGCCATGTTGCTTTCACCTTTTCAATGATCTAATATCTAGTTTGACCTTTCCACAATCCTCTCAGATCTAATTCATCTGTCCTATCCTCTCAGATCTAATTCACCTTTCCACAATCCTGTCAGGTCTAGTCTACATGAGTTGCTAGGAAGTAGGTACGGGTTAAATAGTAAATTCAGATCACATCCATGACATGACGTGAGTTAAAGGGGTCTTCAGGGCAAGAGTGGTTCTGTATTTTCTTAACCTCCTGTAGGTTACAGATGAGAGTTGCTGTTTCCCCTCAGTCATATCCTTTACTCAACGTTAAAGTAATTCAGGCTTGTACTGAATTTGTACACTGCGATTATGTTTTAAATGAGTGCATATTTGGTTCAGCAGTACTTTAATAGCTGTTTATTTGACCCCAGAATTATTAGTAATCCCATTCTGATGATTTTTCCAACTGTAAATAGTCAAACTATGTAATTTCAGTTGACCCACAAAAATTGCAATGAAGCTTTCCCACAATGCATTGGTGATGACTCTATTTCCATGAAATATGTTCAAGGACTTGAAAGGGGGATACCTAGTCAGTCGAACAACTGAATGCCTTCAAATGTAATGCCTCTTTCACATTTAACCCAACCCCTCTGAATCAGAGAGGTTCCTTAATCGACATCCACGGGGCCTGGGGAAAAGTAGGTTAACTTGATAGATTGACAGGTGTTTTACCTTGTCCGCTCAGGGGTTTGATCCAGCAACATTTCAGTTACTGGCCCGATGCTCTAACCACTAGGCTACCTGCCACTCTGGAATGCTCAGAAGCTTGCATTAAAATTATACATGCTATTTTATAATGTGACATCAGGATGTCTCCAGAGCAGGATAGCAACTTCCTGTAGGTACCAATGTTACAGTGAAAAGTAGATGCTCCCCTTGTTCCATTTACTCAATATAGAAACATGAAAATATTCCATGCATACAAGTTAAATATAATAAATAATTTTTAACAGATGACGTCCAGTAGCAAGAGGTGAATTTTGACATATTTGAGTAGAGTGCATTTGGCTCAGCAGTGGCACTAAATGAACATATGTTTATAGTCAAGTTGTTGACTCAGAGGACCTCAGCCAAGGTAGTAATTTCCTCTGAGAAAAAAAAAGTAATTATATTCTATCAACTCTCTCCCATAGATTAAAAAACTATGGACTAGTTTAAGGAGTATGGAGCAAATTCCCTCCAACCAAGCTGATGCTTTTAGACGCATGAGAGGTGAACGAACAGGTGCACATGTCTGGGTGAAGGGTACGCAACATACCACAACCTGGGGCGCTTTCAGCAGGACACAACGTTTTGGAACGTTCAGATAGAAATATGCAATGTAGAACATGTAGAGTAAGGAATCACGTCAGCTCCATTCATGACATTTCTATCTAAAACACTTGACAACGTTCAAACGTGGCCCTGTTTGAAAAACGTGGCCCTGTTTGAAAAATACCCATGAAGTGTTTGTTTTCCCACAATGCACTGGGGTTGAATGTATTACCATGCAATGCATTCAATGTTGAAATGGAACTCTATTTGATGTATATTGTTTGACGTTACAATACATTCACAGGTTTTTGACACTCACCGTTAGCTGAAGTCCTATGGCCATAACTAATGAATTAATGACATCCATTTAAAAAATCTGATCATTTGATTCATAAAAATGATGAATGGGTTGATCACAGATGTTGTGATATGTACAGCCTTCTTATTATGCAATGAACAACACTTTTCTGATTCATGATTCCAACACTTACTTGTTAATCGTGAAACATATTTCCATGAGGAGTTTTCCGCAACTGATATTATCAAAGGCTTTTGAGGAAACCATGTGTAATAGAAAATCTCATCACGGGCCTTCACAGGATGGTGAACTTGACAGGAAAAACTCATATGAAAAGGAAGCCCTTTCAGAGTATAATTTAGAATCAGGGGACTATTGCTCAAAAATCTGTTTTGGCTTCCACGTGTCATGTCCTCCTCATCTCTTAATCACCTCCTTTTCAAAATGTTAGTGTTTCATCTCCTCGAAACCTAGACGCCATTGCCTTACTAGTGAGTCGTCCGTCCATTTTCTCTCTGTCTGTCCAGCTCCTTCCATCCACTTCCTGTCCTATGGTCTATTGACTTGCTGGACTGTTTAGACTATTTGTCATGGACTATTTGCTCCTCAATTTTTGTCCAGTGTTGTTTTATATATATATTTGTTAACATTGTTCGCCTTTCTCCACACCCCTTCAACCTCCTTTGTTTTGTTCCTCCGTTTGTAACAGTGAGTTGTGACTCCACTTTAAATAAACTCTAACATGACTAGACTCTTGGAGGCAACCTGGATTTTTCTCAATAGTCTGTCTTTGCTTCCTTGTCTTTGTTCCTGTACTCCCCTCGCCTTCTCAAAACATCAGTGAGAAGTGAGGAGAGAACAGGAGGAAAAGAACCTGAGGAAGCAAAGACAGACTATTGAGAAGAATCCAGGGTGCCTCCAAAATGTCATCAGCTAGCCGATGGAATCTAAACAGAATGCATCACTTATATTTCTGAAGTTAAATTAGAAATGCGTGTTTTTCCCACCTCATTACCCCAATTAAATTGCAGGGTTTGTTGTGTTGGTTTGAAAAAGCAATTTATATTGTAGGTGCTCAAAGATCTCAGGTGTTTTCAAGCGTACAATACTATTAAAAAGGACACTGTGAGTAATTAAAGGGATTGAGGCAGTAACATCTGTTTTGTGATTCTTCGCTTCGTGAATATAATGAAAGAGGGGAAAACACAGTCTAGCTGTGATGTGTACACACCCTTGTTGTTACGCAATGTACATCATCACCCTTCTGATTCAAAACTCTTAATATTTGTAAAAAAAAAAGCTATAAATGTGGCTATTAAGAACTGTTTCCATCAAGATATTTAGAAATTATCTTTTTATTTTTTTTAATCACCAGGGGAGCTTGACTTGAAAGCTTTACCTCTGACATCCTCTGCATCATTATCTCATGGTCGACGGCGTACAACTCCTTCAGATCAACGAACGAGGCGGGTCAATGCTGTTTGAAATCAACAGCATCAATTCTGTTATTTGTATCATTCATGGTGGGTGTGGTAGTGTTGATGTCCTGTTTAATAAATAGATTGATTTATTCTCCCTTAAGAGCTGTGGTATCACCTTCTCTTAGAAATCACACTATCCTCCATAGGCTCCATGGTGTGAATTGAGGCGGTTTCAATACAGAGCAAGAGTGGTGAGATGTGGTAAGTAGTGAGGTGTCGCATCCCTTCTACAGGGAACCAAGTTTATTATATAAAGTAGGTCTTCCACCTTATTCAAGTCACACAATATTAAATGCATGGAAATGTGTCACACGTACAAGATATATTTTTTTGCATGTTTTATAAACCTTTGTTTAACCAGGGGAACCCATTGAGACCACAGTCTCATTTCCAATGGTGCCCTGAAAACAACAGTTCAAGCAATGTGAGCAACACATTTAAACATGATCAGTACAAAATGACAGTTACAACATTTCAAAATAAATGACAGTCCGTTTAAAAGGACATTAGAAACTAATATATACAATCAATCAAAACAAGTGCAGTTTTCATTGGTCACATAAAAAAAAAATCAGAGCACTAAATTCATCTTTTGGGATCAAAGAATACAGTTTTAGAGTGACCTGTAGGTCATTCCAGGACTGAGGGGCATAGTAACTGAAAGCAGTCTTCCCAAACTCAGAGGAGACCCGTGGAACCTCTAGAACCAACCAGTCTTATCTCAGAGGAGACCCGTGGAACCTCTAGAACCAAACAGTCTTATCTCAGAGGAGACCCGTGGAACCTCTAGTACCAAACAGTCTTATCTCAGAGGAGACCCGTGGAACCTCGAGAACCAACCAGTCTCAACTCAGAGGAGACCTGTGGAACTTCTAGAACCATCTAGTCTTGAGAGAGAGAATCTTATAGTTACTAGATTTCTAGTTTAGAAGTGAGGTGATGGGAATTTCTGGACGAGAGCTTTATATACGAATAATAGCCGATGTTGGGTCCTTCTGGTAGTCAGAGACTCCCAGCCAACAGAACTATATAAGAGACAATGATGCGTACGAAAATTATCTCCAGTGATAAAATGCAAGGCTGATTTACAGACTGAATCTAGAGGTTTTAACACAGAAGCTGCTGCGTACACGTTGATTGAGTCTCCAGAGTCAATTACTGGGTGGAGTTTTGCTTGAACAATCTTCCTCCTATTTTCAAAAGTGAGGCAGGATTTATTTCTATAAAGGAAACCAATCTTTACTCAAAACTTTTAGTCAGCTTATCAATGTGTGTTATAAAGGACAGTTTATCATCAATCTAAATACCTAGATATTTATAATGGTGGCCTGGCTCAATTTGGCCTCTCATCCACATAGAGATGTAAGCCCCAGTTATTATTATTCGGGGACAGACCAACATTATTCATGTAAATAGTGAACACTATTGGGCCTAGCATTGGGCCTTGTGGGACTCCTCTGGTTATGTTAAGACAATTAGACTGAACTCCATCACCAGATAGACATTGACTTCTGTCGTGCAGTCCGCTTGATCTAAAAATAAAAATAAAAAACATTTTAAAAACTCTAGCAGGAGTTCATGATCGTCTGCATCGAAAACACTAGACAGTGCACTAGGCATTAACTATGTCATTATGACTAGAGAAGCAAACGAGATGATGCTGTTTCCTGTCTAGTGTGTTAACTATGTCTTTATGACTAGAGAAGCAACCGAGATGATGCTGTGTCCTGTCTAGTGTGTTAACTATGTCTTTATGACTAGAGAAGCAACCGAGATGATGCTGTGTCTTGTCTAGTGTGTTAACTATGTCATTATGACTAGAGAAGCAACCGAGATAGTGCTGTGTCCTGTCTAGTGTGTTAACTATGTCATTATGACTAGAGAAACAAACGAGATAATGCTGTGTCCTGTCTAGTGTGTTAACTATGTCATTATGACTAGAGAAGCAACCGAGATAGTGCTGTGTCCTGTCTAGTGTGTTAACTATGTCATTATGACTAGAGAAGCAACCGAGATAGTGCTGTGTCCTGTCCTAAAGTCTGACTGCTAAGCATTCAGAATACAATTTCTATCTAAATAAGACGGCAGCTGAGAATTTACCAAGAGTTCTATTATTTCCACTAGACATTAAAGTGTTGAAATTGAGATTGCCTTGGGCAGCATTTTAATTAGCAACAAGGAATTTCTGCTCTGCGTTTTGATTAGACATGTAGACAGTGCAGAGGAGATGTTTGACTGAGCGTTTGCGATCAATTTCGGCCTCTTTATTTGACTCCGAAGTCGATGTTTTGGGGTGAGTTTCCCAATATCAGCGGATTTGTAGAATCACGTATGCTTGTGCCATTGTAATGAGTCAACCCACTAAACCTGATCCCAATCCTATTCCTTCCATCCCTCCACACTCCACACTGAACTGTCCACTCATTTAACCCCCCTCAAGGATTTATTTATAAGTAATGGATTGGTGTTTCCACCTACTGTATTCCTTACACTAGTCTACTGCTTTTACATGTAAAAATGAGGTGGAGTGTACATATGTATGAATTTACACTTTAAGGAGGAGGGGCGAAACCCCAATACCAAATCAACATCTACCCATACGAATGTGGGGATGAGAGAATTAGTTAGATTTTAAGTAATGTGGAAATGATACACGCTTTCCAAGTAGAAATTATACACGCAGTATTACTCCAGAGCAGGACACCAACTTCCTGTAGGTATGTTACAGTTAAAATGTTTAAAAAAATATATTATTTCACCTTTTTTTAACGAGGTAAACTAGTTGAGAACAAGTTCTCATTCACAACTGCGACCTGGCCAAGATAAAGCAAAGCAGTGCGACAGAAACAACAACACAGAGTTACACATGGAATAAACAAGCGGACAGTCAATAACACAATAGAATAAATAAATAAATAAAGTCTATATACAGTGTGTGCAAATGGCATGAGGCGGTAATAAATAGGCCATAGTAGCAAAGTAATTACAATTTAGCAGATTAACACTGGAGTGATGGATGAACAGATGATGATGTGCAAGTTGAAATACTGGTGTGCAAAAGAGCAGAAAAGTAAATAAAAACAATATGGGGATGAGGTAGGTAGATTGGGTGGGCTATTTACAGATGTGCTATGTACAGCTGCAGCGATCGGTTAGCTGCTCAGATAGCTGATGTTTAAAGTTGGTGAGGGAAATGTAAGTCTCCAGCTTCAGCAATTTTTGCAATTTGTTCCAGTCACTGGCAGCAGAGAACTGGAAGGAAAGGTGGCCAAAGAAGATGTTGGCTTTAGGGATGACCAGTGAGATATACCTGCTGGAGCGCGTGCTGTGTTGTTATCGTGACCAGTGAGCTGAGATAAGGCGGAGCTTTACCTAGCATAGACTTATAGATGACCTGGAGCCAGTGACGACGAATATGTAGAGAGGGCCAGCCGACTAGAGCATACAGGTCGCAGTGGTGGGTGGTATAAGGCACAAAACGGATGGCACTGTGATAGACTACATCCAATTTGCTGAGTAGAGTATTGGAAGCCATTTTGTAGATGACATCGCCGAAGTCGAGGATCGGTAGGATAGTCCGTTTTACTAGGGTAAGTTGGGCGGCGTGAGTGAAGGAGGCTTTGTTGAGGAATAGAAAGCCGATTATAGATTTGATTTTGGATTGGAAATGTTTGATATGTGTCTGGAAGGAGAGTTTTTGTAGATGATCCCCTTGTTCCATTTACTCAATATAGAAACATGAAAATGTATAATGCATACCAGTTAAATATTATAATTAATTTTTAACAGATGACTTGGAATTGAAAGAGGTGAATTTGGACGTTATATTTGAGTAGAGTGCATTTGACTTAGTGCAGTGGCACTAAATTAACATATGTTTATAGTTGTTGTTGACTCAGACGACCTCAGCCAAGGTAGTGAAGTTATTCTATTTTATAAACTTTCTCTCATGGATTCAAAAACAATGAACTGGTGTGAGGAAATGGAGCAAACTCCCTCCAGTCATTATTTTGCTGATGCTTTTAAACGCATGGGGGGTGAATGGGTGCAAATGTCTGGGTGAAGAGTACGCAACAGAACACAACCTGGGGCACGTTCAGCAGGACACTATTTTTTTGGAACGTTCAGATAGAAATATGCAATGTAGAACATGTGAAGTAAGGAATCACGTCAGCTCTATTCATGACATTTCTATCTAAGACACTTGACAACATTCAAACGTGGCCCTGTTTGAGAAATACCCATGAAGCGTTTAACCTTTCCCACAATGCATTGGTGTTGAATGTTCTACCATACAAAACATTCAATGTTGAAATGGAACTCTCGGATATTCTACAGTAGCTCAGTGTTTATTATTTGATGTAGATTTATTCACATTACAATACATTCAAAGGTTTTTGGCACACACCGTTAGCTGAAGACCTATGGTCATAACTAATGAATTAATGACATGACGCATAATCTTGCTGATCCTTTGGTTCATAGATATGATGAATGGCTTAATCACAGATGTTGTGTGATATGTACATCCTTATTGTTACGCAATGTACATCAGCCTTCTGATTATGATACCAAAATCATGACTTGTTAAACATGATGTTTATAATGTTTTTAAAAAAAGAAACACTTTTCATTTGTATTTCACTGGGAAAATCCTTTGTGACGAAGTGGAGTTCTGGCTAAGAAAACAGCAGCAGTTCGTTCAACATGTAAAACCTATAGTGAAATCAGAACAACATTTCTTCATGAGCCCATCCAGCCTACAGGAAACATTTCCTCCTGAACAGAGTAAAAGTAATAATATATATTTTCATGTGATCAATGACAGAATGTTAACTTCAAGTACTAATGCTTTTCAAACTCCAACGCTCTTAGGCTGCGTTTACAAAGGCAGCCCAATTCCGATCTTTATTTCACTAATTGGTATTTTGACCTATCAGACCAGCTCTGAAAAAGAAAATATTTGATTTGTCAAAAGACATTATTGCAGGAATGTTTTTAGTTTTTCCTTTCAATTAAGACCCAGACAACCAGGTGAGGGGAGATTTTTTTTACTAATTAATGACCTTAATTCATCAATCATATACAAGAGAGGAGCGAAGAGAGAAAACCCACCGACACTCGGCCCTCCGTGGAATGAGTTTGACACATTGAATTAATGAAAAAAAAAATCAGAATCGGGCTGCCTGTGTAAGACCAGTGTTTGTATGATTTTCAGTACTACAGGGCCTGTACTCACAAAGTATCTCAGAGTACAGTACAGGGCCTGTACTCACAAAGTATCTCAGAGTAGGAGTGCTAATCTAGAATAAATTTTGCTTTTTGATTGTAATGAATAGACAGGAAGAACCTGATCCTAGATCAGCACTGCTACTCTGATACCCTTTATGAATACAGAATGCATGTTTCACAATTGCCTTTGGATGCACTTCAGGTCTGAAATGTCCAATGTCCCTTGCTAGCTGATCTTATCTGCTGCGAAAGGGAACATACAATTTATCATTGAGGGATAAAGCTTGGGTCTGTCAATTAGAGGTGATCCTTGGGGTTTAATTTGACTGGCCTCCTTTCATCAGACTATCAATTATATGCAAACAATATTTTAACTCCAAAGGAGGCCCATATAACATGATCGCTAATGACTCTATTGCGGAGAGGAGCACAAAGGAGGCAGACACAAAGTGCCTCTGAGTGGGAGAGTGAACAGATAAGGGAACTAATACCTTGGCTTTGGCACTCCAGTATTACTGAAGTTACCTGCTTAGCAGTTTGAAGCGGGTTTTTTCCTGGAATTGTTGGTTATTGTTCTTTGATTTCTAACCTACCTCATTTCCTGAAAAGTTTACTTTCATGGGCCTTATGCACATCAGCTTGTGAAAAAAAAAAAAAATGGATTCTCATAATTGCATATTAGTTTGTGACCAAAAAAGAGGGTTTTCATTTCTTTGTCACGGCCATGAAACCTTTTAGTTGTTTATGTAAATGACAGTGAGATGGGCATATAGGGAGGCAGTAATTTGTTCATAAATTTCCTTTCATGATGTACAGGTAATTTGTTTTCAAGTAAACTGAGCTGAAGATGAGGCTGGAAAGGTTTTCTAAAATTAGCTGCTGGCTGAAAAGGAATGCTTGTCTCTGTAAGATGTGTGCACGGTACAATATTAATACATTGCTTTGAGGTTTTGTCACGTTCTGACCATAGTTCTTTTGTGTTTTCCTTGTTTTAGTATTGGTCAGGACGTGAGCTGGGTGGGCATTCTATGTTGTGTGTCTAGTTTGTCTATTTCTATTTTTGGCCTGATATGGTTCTCAATCAGAGGCAGGTGTTAGGCATTGTCTCTGATTGGGAACCATATTTAGGTAGCCTGTTTTGTGTTGGGTTTTGTGGGTCGTTGTTTCCTGTCTTTGTGTTTGCTGCACCAGATAGGGCTGTTTCGGTTTTGTAGTTTGTTCATGTTAAGTGTCTCTTATTAAAGAACCATGAACTTCAACCACGCTGCGTTTTGGTCCGCCTCTCCTTCCCAGGAAGAAAACCCTTACAGGTTTAGGGCAGTCAATGAGGGTGACATCTTTTGAGTCAGACAATATAGTGTATTTGTTGTTTGTGAAAAGCACTTACTCATCCTTTTCAGGTAAACGTACAACATGCAATCAAAGAGATTACCTGTCAATGGTATCAAATATTCCTCAGCTGCTATACTATCATAGTCAAAAGGTATGTTACACACTAGAACAGTGGTCACCAACCGATCACGACCTGCAAGCCATTCCTAGTTGATCACCAAACATTTGTGCAAAAAAAAACAACACTAAACCCTTGGGTTCCTATTTATTTTTCTTCGTTTTGCGCTGTTGGCGGTAGGTGCACTTGATTCAGCAGCCCTAGCTCTGGGAAGACAAAGTGTTCCCATTTTTAACCATTTCGTGTATCTTAAGGTAGAACAAAGCCTACCCGGCAGGCCCAGAGAGAAAATCAAGTGCACCTATAGGCCTACTGCTGGCCAATCAGATAGCTCAGATCACTGTATCTGTACAGTTTCCTCACGCCGTAGACTATCAAAAAAGAAGCCTCGAACACACAGCAAAGTTAATACTGTGAGATTTCAAAACTTAGAAAACCATGACTAGAAAGAGTCTCATAATACAACAAAGAGCTGCTGTTTTTATGAGTAAGTTCATGTTTATATATGCAGTGATAATGTATTGGGCCTATATCCTACTGCACAAATATAATTGCTAGAAAACTGTTTATAATTGGTTAATGTTGAATGAGCTTACGACTGAGCGGTAGATCTCGACCTGCATTTTGACTCAGAATGTCATCTTGAGGTTGGTGACCACTGCGCTAGAAGGATATTTCTCTCTCCAGGGATAATGTGACAAACCAAAAAAATCACTATCTCGTCGTCACGGCGTCCAGCGTTGCTGTCAGACATCACCCGTTGAGGGAATGATTCCTTTGAAATCAATGAAAGCTTCTATAGATGGGTTAGCTGACAACGTCACTAAAACGATACACAAGCTTCAATGGGGCAGAAGTCTGTGTGTGTTGTTATGGTTCTGGATGGCCAGATAGCTAGCAACAATGACAAGAAACTGCCATGATTCTGGTTGGCCAGATAGCTAGCAACAATGACAAGAAACTGCCATGATTGCAGATGGCCAGATAGTTAGCAACAATGACAAGAAGCTGCCATGATTGCGGATGGCCAGATAGTTAGCAACAATGACAAGAAACTGCCCTGATTCTGGATGGCCAGATAGCTAGCAACAATGACAAGAAGCTGCCATGATTGCGGATGGCCAGTTAGCTAGCAACAATGAAAAGAAACTGCCATGATTCTGGATGGCCAGTGTCATGACGCTGCCCTCTTTGGGTATAGCAAGCCCATCCCCCTCTCCCTGCCTCCCCCTCGCCTCCTTCAACTAGGCTGCTGTGGTCAGAGAGAGGTCGTAAATTCCTGAGGAGAAGACCCTGCCACATGGCCACACAGTACATTTTCATAGAGAACAATGGCATTTCTTCCACCTCACAGAACTCGAGGTCCGAACAAATTTCATGTTCCGGAGAAAGTATAGAAGATCGGTGAAGAATCCAGCTACGAACTGGTCCGTTTGTTACAACTTGGGAGACGGTGTGGCCACATTACCATAACGCTGTTTATATAATAGCCTCAGATATGAGGTTTACATCTAATTGTTGTGTAAGATGAATGAGTGAGTATAATACTGTTTACACAATTTTACAATGTGATTTTGGACTGTTTAATGAAGGAAAACTCAAAAAGGGAATGGGAAACTGAATCAGAGGACCGCCCCTGAGCCCAGATAGGGTCAGGCGTCCCGAGACAGCCCTTTTCTGCAATTCCGAATAAAACCCAATGTTGAGAAAGGATCACCAGACCATGTTTCTCTCAATCACAGGAGTACAAAGGTTGTAGACCATTGCTGAATCTTTTAACCATACCACATGGTTAAACTCTTAGACTATCGATACCGACAGAATGAGAACAAGTCTTAATTAATTAATTATTAATTACTAGTCTGCAGCTAGGAATTCGGTATCATTGAACGCGAGGAACGACAACCGCCGAAACATACATTCTATATCGAATGAATGTCACTGAACTATCCACTATAACCACGACAGAGAGAGAGAGACGGACAATTCTACAAAATAAACAAACTTTTCGACAGCGATCAAGACGACACACTGAGCGTAAATATACATATTGATTGCAATTGTTCCCGAATGAGTGAGCATTCATGTGTAAATGATTAGCATTTCAATTGTTATAATTATTAACTCTGTAGTAACTTCTTAGTCGACCCCCACTTCCCTTTTGTCTAACAAGCCGCCATGCCGGTTTAGCCCACTAGGGCACATTCTCCTATCATTTCTTGTAACCATATTTACTTTGTTGTTTTGTTTACGCATTTCTGTGAATTACTTAGCTAGTAATAAATAAATGATTTAATAAGACAATTGATGTATGGATGACTCATAGTGAAGACTGGGTTCGTGCAGATAACCAGCAATTTATGACGTTTGGAATGAGACTAATGTGAGGTAAAGTAAATAATGAATTAATCAGAAGACTATTTGGTCAGATATAAAATATCTGAAAGGTTATATCAGGGAATTATAACCTTGTAATCTGAATATTTTCCTTGGTGCCCCGACTTCCTAGTTAATTACGGTTACATGATTAATCAGTTTGATCGCGTAATACTAATTACAGAGAATCTTTGATAAAGTCGAAGTCTTCAATTTAATGATAGTAAAGACACGACACCAGACAGCTAGCAACAATGACAAGAAACTGCCCTGATTCTGGATGGCCAGACAGCTAGCAACAATGGCAAGAAACTGCCCTGATTCTGGATGGCCAGACAGCTAGCAACAATGGCAAGAAACTGCCCTGATTCTGGATGGCCAGACAGCTAGCAACAATGGCAAGAAACTGCCCTGATTCTGGATGGCCAGACAGCTAGCAACAATGGCAAGAAACTGCCCTGATTCTGGATGGCCAGACAGCTAGCAACAATGACAAGAAACTGCCCTGATTCTGGATGGCCAGATAGCTAGCAACAATGACAAGAAACTGCCCTGATTCTGGATGGCCAGACAGCTAGCAACAATGACAAGAAACTGCCCTGATTCTGGATGGCCAGATAGCTAGCAACAATGACAAGAAGCTGTCCTGATTCTGGATGGCCAGATAGCTAGCAACAATGACAAGAAACTGCCCTGTGGGGATTCAGCTAGTTACATCTTGTTCTTGATAGCATGTCTTGATTTGTGGTGTTTTAACTGAGTTCATGTAAATTATAAAATGGCAAAAATTCTCTAGCTAGCTAACCAACAAATGTGAGGATGCATTTGAGAGACAACAAGTGCTCATTGTGCAAATGTATTTATGTTTTCAATAAACATTGAAGACAAAATATTGTTTACCTGTTGTCAAAATTCTAAGCCAACCCTGTCTGTTTTGCCCCATAGTGGTGCATCCATCAGTTTTGTTGCTAAACAACCAACCTGTCTATACTGCCAGTGTCGCGTTGCGTCACATCCAATGGCATCATCCAATTTTTGACGGCTGACGCGCTCTGAATTGAAATAATGAGAAATAAAGTTGATTTCAGTTGCATATGGCCTCCACTAGACACCACTGGTTGTTTAACTAGGATTTATGGAAACGCTAGCTCACTAGCTATATTGACTATGGTCAAAATGCTAACAAAAGCAACGTGTATTTAGAAGATAATTTAGGACAACCACTAGCAACAATTTAAGAGTACAAAACAACCCAAGCTATTGTATTTATGCATTGTTGATAAATATGATACAATACAATCATGAAAAATAGAATAAAGAGGCTCTTTCCCTCTGCTCCTCTCCGCGTTCTGTGTAGCAGGTAGAATGTCCCATTGACACGACGCTGATGGCAAAACCAACGCTTTTTATTTAATTAAATTTTAACATTCTGTCATGAAAAGCACATTTTCAACTTAACAATTAAAAAAAATTATCCATCTGAAGAGGTTAAATAAAAAATGTCTGCACATCAAATGCTCCAGTGTGAAATCAACACTGAGAGTGTTAAATTTATCACTGTTCCATGTCTATACGGGTCCACACTTTTCAGTGTTAGCCATTGTTTTGCATATTTCCCAGAGTAACTTTCAATAAATTGTAGAGTTACCACCAATGACTGTATATGCTAGTGACAGAAACATGGTTGTTGCATTCATTCATTTTCAGTTTTGTGACCTTCCCCAAGTGAGATCCTAACTGACTAGTTATTGTCAATATGGTTTTCATAAGGTTTTATTTTGACTGTCTTGTTATACCCTAAAACAGCATCTCATGGTTTGTAGGCCACATCAGGCCTACAGGTCACAGTATGCTGTCTTGCAAAATGATAAATAATTCCTATTGGAATCCAGCCAGAGTGGGGATATCAAAAATTTATCATTTTTAGTCACCTGCAACCTGCATTCAGAATGACTGCCAGGGTTAGGAAGACCAAAGATATGAGACTACCTAAAAAATCTAAACAGGAACAACCATTTTAGTAACGGGAGCAATTAATCCAAGTAACAAGATTGGATTAGTTTAGGAAAATATATGTAATTTATATTTGAATAGCATAATATTAATCCGTCTATTTGCATGCAAAAACATACATATTGAAACAAAGAAACGTTGGGGTGTCTGGGGCGCCGTGAGAGTTATTTAAGATACTTTTCAAAGTAGGGTTTCAGACATTTTTGAAAGATGGTCTGGAACTCCGCTGTCCTGACTTTAGTAGGAAGCTTGTTCCACTATTGGGGTGATAAGACAGAGAACAGTTTTGACTGAGCAGAAGCTGCCCTCCAGTCGAGGTTGGTAGACCAAAAGACCAGAGGTGGCAGAACAGAGTGCTCGGGTTGGGATGTAGGGTTTGAATACTGACAAGACGGCGCTGAAGAGGATGGCTGACGTTTTACATGCTCCTAACCAACTGTGTTATTTAAAAATAACATCAGAACAGTGATTACTCACCACGAACTGGAAGAAGCTTTTTCCTTTAATGAGTCTGACGAGAAGGATATACGGCTTTCCCGGGAACAAGCCCAAATCCCCGTCATTTGCGTGAAGAAAAGACGGAGGAAAAGAGGGCGCAGATCAGGCTGCCTTCTGAGAATCCGTAGGCGAGCGAGAAAACTCCCACTGCCATCCATTCTACTTGCTAACATGTAATCATTGGAAAACAAAATTGATGACCTACGATTACGATTATCCTACCAATGGGACATTAAAAACAGTAATTTCTTATGTTTCTGGCTGAACGAAGACACAGATATCATAGAGCTGGCGGGATTTTCACCGGCAGAACAGAGAAAAAGATACGTCTGGTCAAACGAGGGGTGGAGGTGTGTCTTTTTGTCAATAACAGCTTGTGCGCAATGTCTAATTTTAAAGAAGTCTCGAGGTATTGCTCGCCTGAGTTAGATTCCCTTAGTGTGGTCTACAGCTTATCATATCTACCAAGAGAGATCTCATCTATATTATACGTAACTGTCTATTTACCACCACAGACCGATGCTGGCACTAAGACCGCACTCAACCAACTCTATAAGGCCATAAGCAAACAAGAAAATGCAGAAGTGGCACTCCTAGTGGCCTGGGGACGGTAATGCAGGCAAACTTAAATATGTTTTACCAAATTTTTACCAACGTGTAACCAGAGGAAAAAATAACTCTACATCACCTTTACTCCACACACAGAGACGCATACAAATCTCTCCTTCGCCCACCATTTTGGCAAATCTGACGATAATTCTATCCTCCTGATTCCTGCTTACAAGCAAAAACTAAAGCAGGAAATACTAATGTCTTGCTCAGTATGGATGTGGTCAGATGCCCTCGGACGAACCATCAAACAGTTAAAGCGTCAATACAGGACTAAGATTGAATTCTACTACACTGGCTCTGACGCTCGTCGAATGTGGTTGGGCAAACTATCACGGACTACAATTTTTTTATTTTTTTTACATTTTTTATTTGACCTTTATTTAACCAGGTAGGCAAGTTGAGAACAAGTTCTCATTTACAATTGCGACCTGGCCAAGATAAAGCAAAGCAGTTCGACACATACAACGACACAGAGTTACACATGGAGTAAAACAAACATACAGTCAATGATACAGTATAAACAAGTCTATATACAATGTGAGCAAATGAGGTGAGATAAGGGAGGTAAAGGCAAAAAGGCAATGGTGGCAAAGTAAATACAATATAGCAAGTAAAACACTGGAATGGTAGATTTGTAATGGGAGAATGTGCAAAGTAGAAATAAAAATAATGGGGTGCAAAGGAGCAAAATAAATAAATCAATTAAATACAGTAGGGAAAGAGGTAGTTGTTTGGGCTAAATTATAGGTGGGCTATGTACAGGTGCAGTAATCTGTGAGCTGCTCTGACAGTTGGTGCTTAAAGCTAGTGAGGGAGATAAGTGTTTCCAGTTTCAGAGATTTTTGTAGTTCGTTCCAGTCATTGGCGGCAGAGAACTGGAAGGAGAGGCGGCCAAAGAAAGAATTGGTTTTGGGGGTGACTAGAGAGATATACCTGCTGGAGCGTGTGCTACAGGTGGGAGATGCAATGGTGACCAGCGAGCTGAGATAAGGGGGGACTTTACCTAGCAGGGTCTTGTAGATGACATGGAGCCAGTGGGTTTGGCGACGAGTATGAAGCGAGGGCCAGCCAACGAGAGCGTACAGGTCGCAATGGTGGGTAGTATATGGGGCTTTGGTGACAAAACGGATTGCACTGTGATAGACTGCATCCAATTTGTTGAGTAGGGTATTGGAGGCTATTTTGTAAATGACATCGCCAAAGTCGAGGATTGGTAGGATGGTCAGTTTTACAAGGGTATGTTTGGCAGCATGAGCGAAGGATGCTTTGTTGCGAAATAGGAAGCCAATTCTAGATTTAACTTTGGATTGGAGATGTTTGATATGGGTCTGGAAGGAGAGTTTACAGTCTAACCAGACACCTAAGTATTTGTAGTTGTCCACGTATTCTAAGTCAGAGCCGTCCAGAGTAGTAATGTTGGACAGGCGGGTAGGTACAGGTAGCGATCGGTTGAAGAGCATGCATTTAGTTTTACTTGTATTTAAGAGCAATTGGAGGCCACGGAAGGAGAGTTGTATGGCATTGAAGCTTGCCTGGAGGGTTGTTAACACAGTGTCCAAAGAAGGGCCAGAAGTATACAGAATGGTGTCGTCTGCGTAGAGGTGGATCAGAGACTCACCAGCAGCAAGAGCGACCTCATTGATGTATACAGAGAAGAGAGTCGGTCCAATAATTGAACCCTGTGGCACCCCCATAGAGACTGCCAGAGGTCCGGACAGCAGACCCTCCGATTTGACACACTGAACTCTATCAGAGAAGTAGTTGGTGAACCAGGCGAGGCAATCATTTGAGAAACCAAGGCTGTCGAGTCTGCCGATGAGGATGTGGTGATTGACAGAGTCGAAAGCCTTGGCCAGATCAATGAATACGGCTGCACAGTAATGTTTCTTATCGATGGCGGTTAAGATATCATTTAGGACCTTGTGCGTGGCTGAGGTGCACCCATGACCAGCTCTGAAACCAGATTGCATAGCAGAGAAGGTATGGTGAGATTCAAAATGGTCGGTAATCTGTTTGTTGACTTGGCTTTCGAAGACCTTAGAAAGGCATGGTAGGATAGATATAGGTCTGTAGCAGTTTGGGTCAAGAGTGTCACCCCCTTTGAAGAGGGGGATGACCGCAGCTGCTTTCCAATCTTTGGGAATCTCAGACGACACGAAAGAGAGGTTGAACAGGCTAGTAATAGGGGTGGCAACAATTTTGGCAGATCATTTTAGAAAGAAAGGGTCCAGATTGTCTAGCCCGGCTGATTTGTAGGGGTCCAGATTTTGCAGCTCATTCAGAACATCAGCTGAGCAGATTTGGGAGAAGGAGAAATGGGGAAGGCTTGTGCGAGTTGTTGTGGGGGGTGCAGTGCTGTTGACCGGGGTAGGAGTAGCCAGGTGGAAAGCATGGCCAGCCGTAGAAGAATGCTCATTGAAATTCTCAATTATGGTGGATTTATCAGTGGTGACAGATGGAAACCCAGCTGCGAGCTGCCCAGTGACGCAAGCTTACCAGACGAGCTAAATGCCTTCTATGCTCACTTCGAGGCAAGCAACACTGAAGCCTGTATGAGAGCACCAGCTGTTTTGGCTGACTGTGTGATCACGCTCTTCATAGCTGATGTGAGCAAGACCGTTAAAACCTGTTAAGTCTACCCTCTCCTTTTTCGAACATTCTGTTAAAAATCGCGCAACATTTCAGCGTCCTGCTACTCATGCCAGGAATATAGTATATGCATATGATTAGTATGTGTGGATAGAAAACACTCTGAAGTTTCTAAAACTGGTTAAATCACGGCTGTGACTATAACAGAGCGTGTGTTTCATCGAAAAGCGCAAGAAAAACTGGTCACTGAAAGCTGAAAATAATATTCATGCGCCACTTGCATGTATTGTTTAAAGGACACCAAATTAAATAGGACTAAGAATGCAATTCCTACATCTTCCACATGATGTCGCCATTGTCGTCATTTTCCTGAAAATTTATATCTTGGTAAAACAAAGGAAAGGGATTCCATTTCTTCCGGTCTCCGACAGGATGTTTTGGAGGAGAGATTTCCGACCATGATTTCAAGACGTGGAGCTATTGAATACACATCGCCCCGTGATCATTTTGATAGATTATAAACGTTTACTAATACCTAAAGTTGGATTACAAAAGTATTTCGAAGTGTTTTGTGAAAGTTTATCGTCGACTTTTTTAATTTAAAAAAATGACGCAGCGTTTTGAAACGATGTTTTTTTCTGAATTACACAGTTTCCATAGATGGCTATTTTGGGTATATATGGACCGATTTAATCGAAAAAAATACCCAATAGTGATGTTTATGGGGCATATAGGAGTGCCAAGAATGAAGCTCGTCAAAGGTAATGAATGTTTTATATTTTATTTCTGCTGTTTGTGTAGCGCCGGCTACGCTAATTATTTTATTTACGTTCACCTTCAGGCATTTTGGGGTGTTGCATGCTATCAGCTAATAGCTTCTCATGCTTTCGCCGAAAAGCATTTTAAAAATCTGACTTGTTGGCTAGATTCACAACGAGTGTAGCTTTAATTCAATACCCTGTATGTGTGTTTTAATGAACCTTTGAGTTTTAATGAGTACATTTAGCATTTAGCGTAGCGCATTTGCATTTCCAGGTGCCTACTTGAGACGTCTGCGTCTCAAGTAGGATCAACAGGTCGACATTCACAAGGCTGTGGGGTCAGAGGGATTACAAGGACGTGTACTCCGAGCATGCGCGGACCAACTGGCAGGTGTCTTCACTGACATTTTCAACCTCTCCCGGAGCGGGTCTGTAATACCAACATGTTTCAAGCAGACCATCATAGTCCCTGTGATCAAGAAAGCAAAGGTAACATGCCTAAATTACTACTGCTCCATGTCAGTAGCCATGAAATGCTTTCAAATAATGGTCATGCCTCACATCAACACCATTATCCCGGAAACCCTAGACCCACTCCAATTCGCATACCGCCCCAACAGATCCACAGATGACGCAATCTAAATCACACCCAACACTGCCCTTTCCCACCTGGACAAAAGGAACACCTATGTGAGAATGCTGTTCATTGACTACAGCTCAGCGTTCAACACCATAGTGTCCACAAAGCGCATCACTAAGCTAAGGACCATGGAATTAATCACCTCCCTCTGCAACTGGATCCTGGACTTCCTGACGGGCCACCCCCAGGAGGTATTGGTAGGCAACAACACATCTGCCACGCTGATCCTCCACACGGGGACCCTTCAGGGGTGCGTGCTTAGTCCCCTCCTGTGCTCCCTGTTCACCCACGACTGTGTGGCCATGCATGACTCCAACACCATCATTAAGTTTGCTGACAACACAACACTGGTAGGTCTGATTACCAATAATTATGAGACAGCCTATAGGGAGGAGGTCAGAGACCTGGCAGTGTGGTACCAGGACAACAACCTCTCCCTCAACGTGAGCAAGACAAAGGAGCTGATCATGGACTACAGGAAAAGGAGGGCCGAACACGCCTCATTTACATCCACGGAGTTGTAGTGGAGTGGGTCAAGAGTTTCAAGTTCCTTGATGTCCACATCACCAACAAACTATCATGGTCAAAACACACCAAGACACCTTTTCCCAATCAGAAGACTGAAAAGATTGGGAATGTGTCCACAGGTCATCAAAAAGTTATACAGCTTCACTATCGAGAGCATCCTGACACGTTGTATCTCCAAATGGTATGGCAACTGCTCGGCATCTGACCGTAAGGCACTACAGACGGTAGTGGTGGGGCCAAGCTTCATGCCATCCAGGACCTATATACTTGGCGGTGTCAGAGGAAGGCCCAAAAAAAATTCAAAGACTCAAGCCACCCAAATCATAGACTGTTGTCTCTGCTATACAAGTCAAGCGGTACCGGAGCTCCAAGTCTAGGTCCAAAAGGCTCCTGAACAGCTTCTACTTCCAAGCCATGAGACTACTGAACAATTAATCAAATGGCCACCTGGGCTATTTACCCCCCCCCCCTCCACAGTAAGGGATTTAGAATTACCTAAGCCTCAGCTCCCCCTGTATTTCCCATTCAATGGCTAATGTTGTTTTTCCTAATGCTACACTGTCTGTTTGTCCTGTTCGGCTGGATACAAACTGCACAATGGCTAATGTTGTTTTTCCTAATGCTACTAATGATACACTGTCTGTTTGTCCTGTTCGGCTGGATACAAACTGCACATTTTCTGCAAGTAGGAAGACATTTAACTGAAAGTGTATTCGGAAAGTATTCAGACCCCCACATTTTATTACCTTACTTTCTTATTCTAAAATGGATTAAATCGTTTTTTCCCCCTCATCAATCTACCCACACTATCCCATAATGACAAAGCAACCCCCCCCCCCCTCCCCCCAAAATAAAACTGAAATATTAAGTATTCAGACCCTTTACTCAGTAGTTTGTTGAAGCACCTTTGGCAGCGGTTACAGACTCGAGTCTTCTCGGGTATGATGCTACAAGTTTGTGACACCTGTATTTGGGAAATTTATCCCATTCTTCTCTGCAGATCCTCTTAAGCTCTGTCAGGTTGGATGGGGAGCGTCATTGCACAGCTATTTTCAGGTATCTTCAAAGGATGTTATTATGCTTCCGCATTAGATCAATTGACACCCTTTACCATGGCACTTTGAGATTTATTTTAAACTGCACAACCCTTACGCACCACTGCACTTTGTATACCAGGGTTGGCTGTCCTTCTCTAGTCACTCGTAGGCTCAGTCACTGGTATACTTTTATTTACAAAGCCATTTTGGGTTTACTACCTTTTTATTTTGGGCATTTTTTGGTTCAGAAATGTGGTGGGTACTCTCTTCGTTCGCTGGACTTTATCCTGCTAACTGTTCCAAATGTCCGAACTGAATTTGGTAAAAGGACTTTTATGTACTCTGCGCCATCGTCTTGGAACGCCTTACAAAATACTTTTAAACTGGAAGAACTTATCCCGATTGGTATTTTTTAAATCACTGATGAATGATCTTGAGACTGATTCCCTGACCTGTCAATGTTTTGAATTTGCTGTTTTTGATTTTTGTTATACTTTTGTGAATTCTATGGATTTTACTAGATTACTTGAAGTTTTTCATGTTGTTTGTCTGTAATTTTTGTAATGACTTGGTGCTGCCTATCTTGGCCAGGGCGCTCTTGAAAAATAGATTTTAAATCTCAATGAGCCCTTCCTGGTTAAATAAATGTTAAATAAAACATTTAAAGATCCGGTTCAAGTCCAAGCTCTGGCTTGGTCACTGAAGGACATATAGAGACTTGTCCAGAAGCAACTCCTGCGTTGTCTTGGCTGTGTGCTTAGCGTCGTTGTCCTGTTGGAAGCTGAACCTTCACCCCAGTCTGAAGTTCTGAGCGCTCTGGAGCAGGTTTTCATCAAGGATCTCTCTGTCCTTTGCTCCGTTCATCATGTGCATTTTACTGAGGAGTAGCTTCCGTTTGGCAACTCTACCATAAACGCCTGATTGGTGAAGTGCTGCAGAGATGGTTGTCCTTCTGGACGGTTCTCCCATCTCCACAGAGGAACTCTAGAGCTCTGTCTGAGTGACCATCCGGTTCTTGGTCATCTCCCTGACCAAGGCCATTCTCCCCCGATTGCTCAGTTTGGCCGGGTGGCCAGCTCTAGGAAGAGTCTTGGTGGTTCCAAACTTCTTCCATTTAAGAATGATGGAGGCCACTGTGTTCTTGGGGACCTTCAATGCTGCAGACATTTTTTGGTAACTTCCCCAGATCTGTGCCTCGACACAATCCTGACTCGGAGCTCTACGGACAATTCCTTTGACCATGGCTTGGTTTTTGCTCTGACATGCACTGTCAACTTTGGGACCTTATATAGACAGGTTTGTGCCTTTTCAAATCACGTTCAATCAGTTGAATTTACCACAGATGGACTCCAAACAAGTCGTAGAAGGATGATCAATGGAAACAGGATGCACCTGAGCTTGAGTCTCACAGCAAAGGGTCTGAATACTTATGTAAATAAGGTATTTCAGTTTTTTTTATTTTGTAAATTTGCACAAATTTCAAAAAAAAAAAATAAACTTTGTTATTATGGGGTATTGTGTGTAGTTTGCTGAGGATTTTTTTTAAGTGATCAATTTTTGAATAAGGCTGTAACGTAACAAAATGTGAAAAAAGGCAAGGGGTCTGAATACTTTAAAAAAGGCACTGAATATATATATAAATATATCTAAATACACTGCTCAAAAAAATAAAGGGCACACTTAAACAACACAATGTAACTCCAGGTCAATCACACTTCTGTGAAATCAAACTGTCCACTTAGGAAGCAACACTGATTGACAATAAATTTCACATGCTGTTGTGCAAATGGAATAGACAACAGGTGGAAATTATAGGCATTTAGCAAGACACCCCCAATAAAGGAGTGGTTCTGCAGTTGGGGACCACAGAACACTTCTCAGTTCCTATGCTTCCTGGCTGAGGTTTTGGTCACTTTTGAATGCTGACAGTGCTTTCACTTTAGTGGTAGCATGAGACGGAGTCTACAACCCACACAAGTGGCTCAGGTAGTGCAGCTCATCCAGGATGGCACATCAATGCGAGATGTGGCAAGAAGGTTTGCTGTGTCTGTCAGCGTAGTGTCCAGAGCATGGAGGCGCTACCAGGAGACAGGCCAGTACATCAGGAGACGTGGAGGAGGCCGTAGGAGGGCAACAACCCAGCAGCAGGACCGCTACCTCCGCCTTTGTGCAAGGAGGAGCAGGAGAGAGCCTTGCAAAATGACCTCCAGCAGGCCACAAATGTGCATGTGTCTGCTCAAACGGTCAGAAACAGACTCCATGAGGCTGGTATGAGGGCCCGACATCCACAGGTGGGGGTTGTGCTTACAGCCCAACACCGTGCAGGACGTTTGGCATTTGCCAGAGAACACCAAGATTGGAAAATTCGCCACTGGCGCCCTGTGCTCTTCACAGATGAAAGCAGGTTCACACTGAGCACATGTGACAGACGTGACAGAGTCTGGAGACGCCGTGGAGAACGTTCTGCTGCCTGCAACATCCTCCAGCATGACCGGTTTGGCGGTGGGTCAGTCATGGTGTGGGGTGGCATTTCTTTGGGGGGCCGCACAGCCCTCCATGTGCTCGCCAGTGGTAGCCTGACTGCCATTAGGTACCGAGATGAAATCCTCAGACCCCTTGTGAGACCATATGCTGGGTTCCTCCTAATGCAAGACAATGCTGGACCTGTGTGGCTGGAGTGTGTCAGCAGTTCCTGCAAGAGGAAGGCATTGATGCTATGGACTGGCCCGCCCGTTCCCCAGACCTGAATCCAATTGAGCACATCTGGGACATCATGTCTCGTTCCATCCACCACAGACTGTCCAGGAGTTGGCGGATGCTTTAGTCCAGGTCTGGGAGGAGATCCCTCAGGAGACCATCCGCCACCTCATCAGGAGCATGCCCAGGCGCTGTAAGGAGGTCATACAGGCACATGGAGGCCACACACACTACTGAGTCTCATTTTGACTTGTTTTAAGGACATTACATCAAAGTTGGATCAGCCTGTAGTGTGGTTTTCCACTTTTAATTTTGAGTGTGACTCCAAATCCAGACCTCCATGGGTTGATAAATTTAATTTCCATTGATCATTTTTGTGTGATTTTTGTGGTCAGCACATTCAACTATGTAAAGAAAAAAGTATTTAATAAGAATATTTCATTCATTCAGATCTAGGATGTGTTATTTTAGTGTTCCCTTTATTTTTTTGAGCAGTGTATATTTTTTTTACATTTTTCTTTTTTAGGGCCCTGAGCCCTGAATTACATGAATTGTGTAAATAACAGCAAATACACACATCATTGTAAATACAAAGTGCAAGCACAGAGAAACACATTAAAAACAAACACATTGATCGGTAATAAGGTCCTCCATCAGTATAACGGAGGAAATATTGTTTACCTGTTGAGCAAAATCAAAGATGAAATGCATCCTGATGTGTTTGCTTGCTGATTCAGTGTTTTTAAGCCCTCGGTCTGAGACCAGGGGCACTAGAAATAACTAACCCTAAACCTTGTTGAGGCTTTGTCATTGATATTCTGTCATTTCACCATCGCGTGTGTCATTTTCTGTGTGTTGTAGATCCCGGGAGGAATTGTGGCCACAAAGGTGACGACGGCAAATGAGGACCACGAGAGAATAGATTACCTTTAAAATAATAAAAGTTGAATGAAACACATTGTATTGTATTGTAATGACACTGGATCAAATCGTTGTGATGTATAGAGAGCATCTAGTCTGGTGCATCATTTCACAAACTGCTTCAATTAGCCCCACTCAAAAATTAGCCCCACTCATAAATTAGCCCCACTCACAAAATAGCAGCACTCACAAATTAGCCCCACTCGTAAATTAGCCTCACTCACAAATTAGCCCCACTCACAAATTAGCCCCAATCATAAATTAGGCACACTCACAAATTATCCCCACTCGTAAATTAGCCTCACTCACAAATTAGCCCCATTCATAAATTAGCCTCACTCACAAATTGGCCCTGCTCGTAAATTAGCACATCAATAATGAGTTTAGAATTATATAAATGGCACATCCCAAATTGACAGAGTGCTATCAGTGAAATCTGTTATTCAAATGAGCCTGCTCTTGTTATTAGAGTTTTATGATAGTGTAATTCATTAAAAGCCTCTCATAAACAAAGTAATAATTGTCTGTCTTTTCTATTATCCCCCACTCTTCCCTACTCTGGGGCCACTGCTAGGTTCACAGAAATACATTCTGTCTGGGAGTTCACTGTATAAAACAATTCCACAGGGCATGTTCTGTTCAATTGGTCTGGCATTTGAGAGTGGCGAAAAGAGAAGGGTATTTGTTGGGGAGGAGGGTCTTTAAAGTATGTCCTTGAGCTGATGCAATTATCTGAACCATTGAATCCTTTAATGACTGCTGCCTGGTACAACTAGCCAGAGCTCGAATGGTTAGCCAAATCCAATAATATTGTGTCATCTTTTTGTGTATATAGGAGTTGGCTACCCATCCGAGCTCTGGCTAGTTGTACCAGGCAGCAGTCATTAAAGGATTCAATGGTTCAGATAATTGCATAAAGCTCAATGACAACGATAATGATAACGATAATGCTAACGACAACGATAATGACAATGATAATGATAACGATAATGACAATGATAATGATAATGATAATGATTGTGCAACTCACCCTCGAAAATAAATATGTGCAAAATACAGATATTTTGCAAACAGACAACAACAACAAAAGTAGTTTTTTTTTCTTCTAAACATTCAGTAGTATGACTGACGACCATTCTTCCGTCACATTGAATCTTTGATACCCATTTAATTTTTGATAAAATAATGTTCTGGAATGTTGTTTGCTTCCAAGGAAACCTGTTTGATTGACATGTGCGTTCTGCCGTCAGGGTGTAGTCATATTCATGACTAAAACCCCGCAATGAGATCGCTAAAGAGGATCATATTTTCCCAGAATGCTCTTTTACAGGTACATTTTTTACTATGTTTTTGCATGTACATAGATTGATTTAATTAATCTTCTGCTACTCAAATATAAACAACATACATTTGTCTAAACTAATCCACATCTGTTTATTACACTCGTTACTAAAATGGTCGTTCCAGTTTACATGCTTTAGGTAGTCTCATATCTTAGTCTTCCCAACCCTGGTAGTCATTCTGCAGGCGAATAAAAATTCCAAATGTTGGATATCCCTGCTCTGGTTGGATTCCAATATGTATCACACATCACTTTGCATGCCAGCATAATGTGACATGCAGACCTGATGTGGCCCGTAAACCATAAGATTCAGGCCACTGTAAATAAGGCCTTATGACATATGTACAGTATTGTCTTGAAGAATAAAAGGTGAATGATAACATATTCAGATAAGTTCTCACTTGATGTAACAACTGTGGCTCTGTCACTAGCAAATACATTTATCGGTGGTAACTCTACAATTCATTGAAAGGGTTTCCGTGTTGATTTAACAGTGGAGCATTTGCTGTGCATGAAACGTCTATTTGCGCATCGTGAACGCAATGTACAGTACTGTAATCAGCTGTAATCTTAGCAATCAAGATTCAAACTAGAATAGATTATATCTTTTTGGCAGGATGTAAAATATCATATGAAATGGATGACGAAAACATAGTCTACTCAATAAGACTGTATAGTGTTTTAATGGACAGGTTGAGTGTCACGTCCTGACCTCAGTTCCTTTTTTTATGTCTCTATTTTGGTTTGGTCCAGGCGTGAGTTGGGGTGGGCATTCTATCTTTTTCATTCTATGTTTTGTTCTGTGTGTTGTATTTCTATGTGTTTGGCCTGGTATGGTTCCCAATCAGAGGCAGCTGTCAATCGTTGTCGCTGATTGAGAACCATACTTAGGTAGCCTGTTCCCACCTGTGTTTGTGGGTAGGTGGTTTCTGTTTTTGTATTCTGTACCAGACAGAACTGTTTTGTTCATTCTTTTTTCTTCTTCTTCTTCTTCTCTCTCACTCACTCACTCTCTTCTTCTCTCCATTCAGTGTTCAATTCATAAATAAAGATTAACACGTACCACGCTGCACCTTGGTCCTCACCTTCTTCAACCCACGACAGCCATTACATTGAGATAATTTTTTTCACTTGAAAATGATAGCTTTTTAAATATTTTGTTATTGTAATCTTTATGAAATTCACTGAACAGGATGATCTTCCCCTTCCTTCTCTGAGGAGCCGTCACTGGTCTCTTTTTCTCCTTATGTATCCGATTATAATAATCACGACAGCTGTGATGCAAACAGGAAGTTTTGGTACAATTCACACTGTTTTTATTTTCTACATCTGTATTGTTGTCACTTACTTGCTTTGGTTCAAATAAATAACATCAAAAAATGTAAGATTCCAGAAATGTTCCAAACTCACAAAAAACTTATTTCTCTCAACTTTTGTGCACAACTTTGTTTACATTCTTGTTAGTGAGCATTTCTCATTTGACAAGATAATCCATCCACCTAACAGGTGTGACATATAAACAAGCTGCTTAGACAGAATGATCAGTACACAGGTGCACCTTGTACTGTGGACAATAAAAGACTACTCTAAAATGTGCAGTTTTGTCACACAGCACAATGCCACACTGCCCTACCAAGCAAAAAAATGGCTTTTATTTACCTTGGTTTCACAGTAACTTTATACAGTTACTGCTAACATGACCCCCATTTTCTCCAAAACACAATACAATAGAGGAAGGATACTTGTCCACGTGATTAAGCATGTATTTAATGTAGAAAAATTGACATTAACTCATCTTCGACCTAATGAGCAGTTACTGCCTTTTTGTTTGGTGGGGCAGCACAGATGTATCATGTTTTGAGGGAGTGTGCAATTGACATGCTGACTGCAGGAATGTCCACTAGAGCTCTTGCCAAACAATTTTATGTTAATTTCTCTACCACAAGCAGCCTCTAATGTCATTTTAGAGAATTTAGCAATACGTCCAACCGGCCTCACAACCACAGACCATGTGTATGGCATCGTGTTGGCAGGCGTTTTGCTGATGTCAAAGTAGTGAACAGATTGCCCCATAGCGGAGGTGGGGTTATGGTATGGGCAGGCATAGGCAGTGGACAACGAACACAATTTAATTTTATCGATGGCAATTTGAATACACAGAGATATCGTGATAAGATCCTGAAGCCTTTTATCGTGTAATTCACCCTGTTGCAAGAATCTGTACACAATTCCTGGAAGCTGAAAATGTCCCAGTTCTTCCATGGCCTGCATACTCACCAGACATGTCTCCCATTAAGCACGTTTGGGATGCTCTGGATCGATGTGTATGACAGCGTGTTCCATTTCCAGAAAAAATCCAGCAATTTCGAACAGTCATTGAAGAACAGTATTTACAGGTCACAATCGACAGCCTGATCAACTCTATGCAAAGGAGACAACCCACTTGGAGTTGCCAAAGGCACCTAAATGGCTCTCAGACCATGAGAAACAAGATTCTCTGGTCTGATGAAACAAAGATTGAACTCTTTGGCTTCAATGCCAAGCGTCACATCTGGATGAATCCAGGCACCGCTCATCACCTGTCCAATACCATCCCTACAGTGAAGCATGGTGGTGGTTGCATCATGCTGTGGGGATGTTTGTCAGTGGCAGTGACTGGGAGACTAGTCAGGATCACGAGGAAAGATGAACTGAGCAAAGGACAGAGAGATCCTTGATGAAAACCTGCTTCAGAGCGCTCAGTAGCGAGTGTATTTCATAAGGCTTTGTTTTACGCGGTCAATCCAGAGCATTCCAAACATGCTCAATGGGAGACATGTCTGGTGAGTATGCAGTTCTGAAACTCGTAGTTTACAGGCCACATCAAATTATACTGGGTTGCAAAGTGTTGTGTAATTCCTATTGGAATCCAGCCAGAGTGGGGATATCCAACATTTGGAATAGTTTAGAAAAATTTATATTCTTATTTGAGTAGCATAAGATAAATTAAGCAATGTACTGTACATGCAAAAACAAAGATATATAAAAATAGAAAATCAACCCGCAATAGAGCATGCTGGGAAATATGATAATGATGGGAGTAACACTAACACTGGGTACTTTTACACCCCTGAGTGTTAATTTAACTAGTTACAGTGTTTAATTTAACTCTTGACTCAAGACCAGAAATGTTACACTGAAAACACTGGCACAATTTGCTGTGTGCTACGAAAGGGGCACATCTGCAGGCATACATTTCAAGAGCATTGTAGAATTCTGAAGAACCCTAGATGCCATGCCAAGAACCCCACCCTTAACTCAAAAGTTATTTCTCAGACAAGAGTTTTCCAATGAACTTTAAGAGCCGAGGATAAACAATTTAAGAACCAATTTTTTTCAGTGTACAAGTGTAACGAATGTGAAATGGCTAGCTAGTTAGTGATGGTGCGTGCTAATAGCGTTTCAATCGGTGACGTTACTTGCTCTGAGACCTTGAAGTAGTTGTTCTGCAAGGGCCACAGCTTTTGTGGCGTGATGGGTAACGATGCTTCGAGGGTAGCTGTTGTCAACGTGTGCAGAGGGTCCCTGGTTCAAGCCCAGATAGGGGCAAGGAGAGGGACGGAAGCTAAACTGTTACACAGGGAAATGGAAGGGAGAAGCCATAACCCATACATACATAGTTGAAGTCGGAAGTTTACATACACCTTAGCCAAACACATTTAAACTCAGTTTTTCACAAATCCTGACATGTAATCCTAGCAAAAATTGTCTTAGGGCAGTTAGGATCACCACCCTATTTTAAGAATGTGAAGTGTCAGAATAATAGTAGAGAGAATTATTTATTTCAGCTTTTATTTCTTTCATCACATTCACTGTGGGTCAGAAGTTTATATACACTCAATTAGTATTTGGTAGCATTGCCTTTAAATGGTTTCACTTGGGTCAAATGTTTCAGGTAGCCTTCCACAATATTCCCACAATAAGTTGGGTGAATTTTGGAACATTCCTCCAGACTGAGCTGGTGTAACTGAGTCAGGTTTGTAGGCCTGACTCAGTTCTATAGGATTGAGGTCAGGGATTTGTGATGGCCACTCCAATACCTTGACTTTGTTGTCCTTAAGCCATTTTATCACAACTTTGGAAGTATGCTTGGGGTCATTGTCCATTTGGAAGACCCATTTGCGACCAAGCTTTAACTTCCTGACTGATGTCTTGAGATGTTGCTTCAATATATCCACGCAATTTTCCTCCCTCATGATGCCAACTATTTTGTGAAGTGCACCTGTCCCTCCTGCAGCAAAGCACCCCCACAACATGATGCTGCCTCCCCCGTGCTTCATGATTGGGATGGTGTTATTCGGCTTGCAAGCCTCCCCCTTGTTCCTCCAAACATAACGATGGTCATTATGGCCAAACAGTTATATTTTTGTTTCATCAGACCAGAGGACATTTCTCCAAAAAGTATGATCTTTTTCCCCATGTGCAGTTGCGAACCGTAGTCTGGCTTTTCTATGCTGGTTTTGGAGCAGTGGTTTCTTCCTTGCTGAGCGGCCTTTCAGGTTATGTCGATATATGACTCATTTTATTGTTGATATAGATACTTCTGTACCTGTTTCCTCAAGGTCCTTTGCTGTTGTTCTGGGATTGATTTACACTTTTCCCACCAAGTACGCTCATCTACAGGAGACAGAACGTGTCTCTGTCCTGAGCGGTATGACGGCTGCGTGGTCCCATGGTGTTTATACTTATGTATTATTGTTTGTACAGATGGCCGTGTTACCTTCAGGCGTTTGGAAATTGCTCCAAAGGATGAACCAGACTTGTGGAAATCAAAAATGTTTTGGCTGATTTCTTTTGATTTTCCCATGATGTCAAGCAAAGAGGCACTGAGTTTGAAGGTAGGCCTTGAAATACATCCACAGGTACACCTCCAATTGACTCAAATGATGTAAATTAGCCTATCAGAAGCTTCTAAAGCCATGACATCATATTCTGGAATTGTCCAAGCTGTTTAAAAGGCACAGTCAACTTACTGCATGTAAACTTCTGACTCACTGGAATTGTGATACAGTGAATTACATGTGAAATAATCTGTCTGTAAACAATTATAGGAAAAATTACTTGTGTGTAATCTCATTACTGTTATTTTATTTTTATTTTTGATGTATTACTTCAGTAAATTTTAGTAAATAAATGTAAATACTTTCAAAACACTTTATTCTTCTTTAAACTGCATTGTTGGTTAAGGTCTTGTAAGTGAGCATTTCACTGTAAGATCTACTACCTCTAACACCTGTTGTATTTGATTTATGTGTCAAATAAAATGTAATAAAATTGTATTTTATCTCTGTCAAAAACCCAGTGACCTTTCAGGACCGCCTCCCTTAGCTACAGTTGAAGTCGGAAGTTTACATACACTTATGTTGGAGTCATTATAACTAGTTTTTTCAACCACTCCACACATTTCTTGTTAACAAACTATAGATTGAGCAAGTCGGTTAGGACATCTTTTAATTTTTAATTTTTAATTTCACCTTTCTTTAACCAGGTAGCCTAGTTGAGAACAAGTTCTCATTTGCAACTGCGACCTGGCCAAGATAAAGCAGAGCAATTCGACACATACAACACAGAGTTACACATGGAATAAACAAAACATAGTCAATAATACAGTAGAACAAAATAAAACAAAAAATCTATATACAGTGAGTGCAAATGAGGTAAGATAAGGGAGTTAAGACAATAAATAGGCCATGTAATTACAATATAACAAATAAACACTGGAATGGTAGATGTGCAGAAGATGAATGTGCAAGTAGAGATACTGGGGTGCAAAGGAGCAGGTGGCGAAGTAATTACAATATAGCAATTAAACACTGGAATGGTAGATGTGCACAAGATAAATGTGCAAGTAGAGATACTGGGGTGCAAAGGAGCAAGATAAATAAATAAAAACTGTATGGGGATGAGGTAGGTAGATAGATGGGCCATGTACAGGTGAAGTGGTCTGTGAGCTGCTCTGACAGCTGGTGCTTAAAGCTAGTGAGGGAGATATGAGTCTCCAGCTTCAGAGATTTTTGCAGTTTGTTCCAGTCAATGGCAGCAGAGAACTGGAAGGAAAGACGACCAAAGGAGGAATTGGCTTTGGGGGTGACCAGTGAGATATACCTGCTGGAGCGCGTGCTACGAGTGGGTGCTGGGGCTTTACCTAGCAGAGACTTGTAGATGACCTGGACCCAGTGGGTTTGGCGACACGTATGAAGCGAGGGCCAACCAACGAGAGCGTACAGATCGCAATGGTGGGTAGTGTATGGGGCTTTGGTGACAAAATGGATGGCACTGTGATAGACTACATCCAGTTTGTTGAGTAGAGTATTGGAGGCTATTTTATAGATGACATCACCGAAGTCGAGGACCGGTAGGATGGTCAGTTTTACGAGGGTATGTTTGGCAGCATGAGTGAAGGTTGCTTTGTTGCGATATAGGAAGCCAATTCTAGATTTAATTTTGGATTGGAGATGCTTAATGTGAGTCTGGAAGGAGAGTTTACAGTCTAACCAGACAACTAGGTATTTGTAGTTGCCCACGTCTGGAGGTTAGTTAACACAGTGTCCAAAGAAGGGCCAGAAGTATACAGAATGGTGTCGTCTGCGTAGAGGTGTACATGAGAATCACCAGCAGCAAGAGCAACATCATTGATGTATACAGAGAAGGGAGTCGGCCAGATGATTGAACCCTGTGGCACCCCCATAGAGACAGCCAGAGGTCCGGACAACCGGCCCTCTGATTTGACACACAGAACTCTATCAGAGAAGTAGTTGGTAAACCCGGCGAGGAAATCATTTGAGAAACCAAGGCTGTCGATTCCGCCAATAAGAATGTGGTGATTGACAGAGTCAAAAGCCTTGGCCAGGTCGATTAATACGGCTGCACAGTAATGTTGTCACGTTCTGACCTTTATTTCCTTTGTTTTGTCTTTATGGTATGGTCAGGGCGTGAGTTGGGGTGGGCAGTCTATGTGTGTTTTTCTATGTTGGGGTTTTGAGTTCAGCCTAGTATGGTTCTCAATCAGAGGCAGGTGTCGTTAGTTGTCTCTGATTGAGAATCATACTCAGGTAGCCTGAGTTTCACTTTTGAGTGGTGGGTGTTTGTTTTCCCTGTGTGTGTTTGTTGCCACACGGTACTGTTTCGGTTTCGTTCGTTTCACGTTTATTGTTTTGTAGTGTTCAGTTTATGTCTTTAAATAAACGTTATGGACACTTACCACGCTGCGCATTCGTCCTCCGATCCTTCTCGCTTCTCATCCTCAGAAGAGGAGGAGGAATGCCGTTACAAATGTCTCTTATCGATTGCGGTTATGATTTTTTTTATTTTTTTATTTCACCTTTATTTAACCAGGTAGGCTAGTTGAGAACAAGTTCTCATTTGCAACTGCGACCTGGCCAAGATAAGGCATAGCAGTGTGAACAGACAACACAGAGTTACACATGGAGTAAACAATTAACAAGTCAATAACACAGTAGAAAAAAAAAAATGCTTAATGATGTCATTTAGGACATTGGCTGAGGTACACCCATGACCAGCTCTGAAACCAGATTGCATAGCAGAGAAGGTACGGAGGGATTCGAAATGGTCAGAATTCTGTTTGTTAACTTGGCTTTCGAAGACCTTAGAAATACAGGGTAGGATAGATATAGGTAGGATAGATATAGGTCTGTAGCAGTTTAGGTATAGAGTGTCACCCCCTTTGAAGAGGGGGATGACCGCGGCAGCTTTCCAATCTTTAGGAATCTCAGACGATATGAAAGAGGTTGAACAGGCTAGTAATCGGAGTTGCAACAATTTCGGCAGATAATTTTAGAAAGAGAGGTTTCAGATTGTCTAGCTCGGCTGATTTGTAGAGGTCCATATTTTGCAGCTCTTTCAGAACATCAGCTATCTGGATTTGGGTAAAGGAGAAATGGTGGGGGCTTTGGCGGGTTGCTGTGGAGGGTGCCGGGCAGCTGACCGGGGTAGGGGTAGCCAGGTGGAAAGCATGGCCAGCCGTAGAGAAATGCTTATTGAAATTCTCAATTTATCGGTGGTGACAGTGTTTCCTAGCCTCAGAGCAGTGGGCAGCTGGGAGGAGGTGCTCTTATTCTCCATGGACTTTACAGTGTCCCACACCTTTTTTGAGTTAGTACTACAGGATGCAAATTTCTGTTTGCAAAGGCAAGCCTTAGCTTTCCTAACTGCCTGTGTATATTTGTTCCTAACTTCCCTCCAAAGTTACATATCACGGGGGCTATTCGACTATTCGATCTATTATGTTTACGGATTTGGAGTTTAGGTTAATTGATAATTTGTGTGAGATTGAGGGCATCAAGCTTGGATTGTAGGATGGCCGGGAAGTTAAGCATGTCCCAGTTTAGGTCACCTAGTAGCACGAGCTCAGAAGATAGATGGGGGGCAATCAATTCACATATGGTATCGAGGGCACAGCTGTTGGCAGAGGGAGGTCTATAGCAAGCGGCAACAGTGAGAGACTTGTCTCTGGAAAGGTGAATTTTTAGAAGTAGAAGCTTGAATTGTTTGGGTACAGACTTGGATAGTAATACATAACTCTGCAGGCTATCTTTGTAGTAGATTGCAACACTGCCCCCTTTGGCAGTTCTATCTTGACGGAAAATGCTATAGTTAGCGATGGAGATTTCAAGGTTTTTGGTGGTTTTCCTAAGCCAGGATTCAGACACGACTAAGACATCCGGGTTGGCAGAGTGTGCTAAAGCAGTGAGTAAAACAAACTTAGGGAGTAGGCTTCTGATGTTGACATGCATGTACCCACGGCTTTTATGTTTACAGAAGTCAACAAATGAGAGCACCTGGGGAGTGGGAGTGGAGCTAGGCACTGCAGGACCTGGATTAACCTCTACATCACCAGAGGAACAGAGGAGAAGTAGGATAAGGGTACGGCTAAAGGCTATTCGAACTGGCCGTCTAGCACGTTCGGAACAGAGAGTAAAATGAGCAGGTTTCTGGGCACGATAGCATAGATTAAAGGCATAGTGTAAAAGCTAAGGTAGGATGTGAGTACATTGGAGGTAAACCTAGGCATTGAGTAATGATGAGAGAGATATAGTCTTTAGAGACGTTTAAACCAGGTGATGTCTTCGCATATGTAGGAGGTGGCACAACATGGTTGGTTAACGCCTATTGAGCAGGGCTAAGGGCTCTACAGTGAAATAAGACAGTAATCCCTAACCAGGACAGTAATGGACAAGGCATATTGATATTAGAGAGAGGCATGCATAGCCAAGTGAACATATGGGTCCAGTGAGTGGTTGGGCTGCTGGGAACACGGCGATTCAGACAGTTAGCAGGCCGAAGCTAACACGCTAACAGTTAGTAGGCCGGGGCTAAACAAGCTAGCAGTTAGCAGTCCGGGTTAGCAAGCAAAGCAGTTAGCAGGGGCTAGCAGTTAGCAGACCGGGGCAGGCAATCAAGCAGTTAGCAGGGGCTAGCAGTTAGTAGACCGGGGCTAGCAAGTTAGCCTTTGGGGGACGTCGCGATGGGGGTAAGTCTGTTTTTGCCTCTTCGTGCGGTGACGCCGAAAGACCAGTCGTGGAATTAGTAGGGTTCCAAGTAGCTCTAGGTAGCTAGCAGATTAGCAGAATGGGCCTTCAGCGGGCCTGAGGGGCCTGTTGGAATCCTCGGGCAGACTATGTTGGTATTCCAGTCGTAGAGGATCGGCGGGGTTTTGTGCACCGTTCCGGCAGTAGAAGGGGTCCGGATATTGTAGCCCAGGAGTGAGCCGGGAGATGGTTCTAGCATGGGCTAGCCAAAGGCTAGTTGGTGCTAGCTCCGGGATGGAAACGTTAGCCAGGAGTAGTCAACCCTGGTTGCGGTTAGCTAGCTGTGATGATCCAGATGAAAAGGTTCAGAGTTTGTGGTAGGAATTCGGGGATATGGAGAGAAAAATAGGTCTGGTATGCTCTGGTTTGAAACGCGTTGTTCGAACTGGAGAGAGCTTTCCGAGCTAAAGGTTAGCTGATGACCGCTAGCAGTGGTTAACTGACTGATAGCTGGTAGCTAGTTAGCTAGCTAGCTTCAGTTGAGGTATTCCAGTTCGGAGGTAAATATAAAAACTTTAGGGGAAAAAAACCCGGTTCACACCACATTGGGTGAGGTGGGTTGCAGGAGAGTATTTTAAAGTTGAGGTTTAGGAAAAATATTAAAAAGAACGCGAAGAAAAATATATATACACATGGGACAAGACAAAGACAAAGATGTCTGACTGCTACGCCATCTTGGATTCAAGGAAATGTGCATGATACAGGGGGTACCGGTACAGAGTCAATGTGCGGGAGCACAGGTTAGTCTACGTAATTGAGGTAATATGTACATGTAGGTACACGTAAAGTGACTTTGTATAGACAATAAACAGATAGCAGCAGCAGTGTAAATATGGGCGTGGGGTGACAGTGCAAATAGTCTGGGTAGCCATTTGATTAGCTGTTCATTAGTCTTATGGCTTCAGGGTAGAAGCTGTTAAGAAGTCTTTTGGACCTAGACTTGGCGCTCTGGTACCACTTGCCGTGCGGTAGCAGAGACCAGTCTATGACTAGGGTGGCTGGAGTCTTTGGCAATTTTTAGGGCCTTCCTCTGACACCGCCTGGTATAGAGGTCCTGGATGGCAGGATGATTGGCCCCAGTAATGTAATGGGCCATACGCACTACCCTCTGTAGTGCCTTGGTGTCAGAGGATGAGCAGTTGCCATACCAGGCAGTGATGCTCTCGACGGTATAACTTTTTTGAGGATCTGGGGACCCATGCCAAATCTTTTCAGTCTCCTGAGGGGGAATAGGCGTTGTCATGCCCTCTTCACGACTGTCGTGGTGTGTTTGGAACACGATAGTTTGTTGGTGGTGTGGACCCCACGGAACTTTAAGCTCTCAACCTGCTCCACTACAGACCTGTCAGTGAGAATGGGGGCGTGCTTGGTCCTCCTTTTCCTGTATGTCTTGATCACAGTGAGGGAGAGGTCGTTATCCCTGCACCACACTGCCAGATCTCTGACCTCCTCCCTATAGGCTGTCTCATCCTTGTTGGTGATCAGGCCAACCACTGTTGTGTTGTCGGCAAACTTAATGATGGTGTTGCGAGTCGTGCTTGGACATGCAGTCATGGGTGAACAGAGAGTACAGGAGGTGATGGAGCATGCACCCCTGGTTGTTTTATTTTATTTAAAAAAGTATATATATATATTTTTTTTTTATTAACCAGCTGCTTCCTTCATCTCTCTGCTACAGAAGTATTTTCTCGGAACCGCATGCTGGGAGCAGAGAAAAAAAACGAATGAAGGTGGTGTTAACGCCAGGAGGTCAAAGTGCGATCCAGACCTCTTTCTTCCCTTCTGATTGTCCCCTTTGATTCATTATTTCATTTTCCTTGTTTTGTCTTTTACACCTCTGCATTTAAAATGTATTAATTATTTTGACAGGTGGGTAATTGTCTTGTCAAAACTGACCCTGGTTCTGTTGGGCACTGTCGTTAGCCCATATTTCTTCAGTAGAGGGAATGGTCCATTCACTTAAGTGAGGACTTGTTTATCATTCTCTTTAATCATAGGCACTCAGCACTTTATGGAGGATAATAATATCAGCCATATTTTAGAGTGCTATGGGGCTGCCTCACAGCCCCAGATGATTATTATTATTATGAAAGGAAATTCACATTAAAAACAGTTCGCCCTAGCAACATTGTTATTGTTTTTTATTTTGTTGATGAAACGGAGGAGAGGAGTGTCCGGAAGCATGGTACATTATTTTCAGTTTCTTGCTGTTGTTGTTCTATTGCACATACAATGATGTGCCAGTTTCACCATGTATGTATTCTAGCTTTAAGTTTGAACATCCATTGGATGGACTACGATAGACTTTAAGGTGTGGTTTTATACTGAATGTCCAATTTCAAACACTACATAAGTGGCTGAAACAGAATGTAATTAATTCAGACCTCTGTCACGCCCTGACCTTAGTATTCTTTGTTTTCTTTATTGTTTTGGTTAGGTCAGGGTGTGACATGGGTGATGTATGTGTTTTTGGTACTGTCTAGGGGTTTTGTAGGTTTATGGGGTCATTTACTATCTAGGTGTTGATGTATGTCTATGGTTGCCTGGATTGGTTCTCAATTAGAGGCAGTTGTTTATCGTTATCTCTAATTGGGAACCATATTTAGGCAGCCATCTTCTTTGGGTATTTCGTGGGTTATTGTCTATGTCTAGTTGCCTGTGCAATATTATTATAGCGTCACGGTTGTTGTTTTTGTATAGTTTGTTAAGTGTTCTTTGTCTTTATTAAAAGTATGTAGTGGTTAGAGCGTTGGTTAGAGCGTTGGCCTAGTAACCGAAAGGTTGCAAGTTCATATCCCCGAGCTGACAAGGTACAAACCTGTCGTTCTGCCCCTGAACAAGGCAGTTAACCCGCTGTTCCTAGGCCGTCATTGAAAATAAGAATTTGTTCTTAACTGACTTGCCTGGTTAAATAAAGGTAAAATTTTAAAAAGAATAATAATTACGCTGCGCCTTGGTCTCCTCCATACGACGAACGTGACAACCTCATAAAGGGAATATACAGTATTCTGCCAAATTTTAGACCATATAAAAATGTATCTAGATTTTTTTGAAGGTTTAATTAATGTTAAATGTATAATTAACTGCTGTATAAAAAAACAACATTCAATGGCTTGTATGACTTGTGAAATGCTGGTGGAACACAATTGCCTGAGTATTGGAAATACAATCACTTGTGGCTGACAGATTATGGACCGATTCATTGTATACTGGACAAAATAATCTGCTATACGAGCTTTGCGAATTTAGTAGTGAACTAACAGGTCACATATTCGGTAGACCCTGCCAGTTGCTGTTTACATTGAATTGGCTGCCTCTCAAATCACACATTGTCCACAGCCACCACAAAACACAAACTGTCGACAGACAAATCTGAGAGGAGAGAGAGATTCACCGGAACAGATTAAAATGTGTCTGGAAAGCGAGATTAGAAACTGGAATCCCAGTACAAATAATACTGAGGGGAGGGGAGGCCGCGAGAAAAAAATCCCTTTTAATCACAACAGTGTTTGATTTCTCTCTGCCACAAAATAAAAAGCACAGCAGCAAGAGCTATACAGCCCTCGCTAGCCACTCGATTCTAGCCGTCACAAACAGATATGTCATGCTCCTGTGGCGCTAGCTAACCAAAAGCAAAAAACAGACTCCCTCCCTGAGCAATGCTAATTTCTTCAGCCACACTGAACAACACCAGTCTGTCTGTATAATATGCAATTATTGACTGCCAGTCAATGTCAGTATGATGGGAGAAGTATTTAGTAATCTATCACAGTTAAGAAAACTAATTTCAGAAAAGGATTTTAATTAAATAATCTATGCACCACTGCACAATGTTCACAGTTAGAATGCTTTTAAACGTAATGCCCAAATCATCTCAAAGTAACTTCAAAACAAGTCATTGAGCTACACACTACCCCTTTCATGATTCATTCATGAATAATTATGGCATGCTAACTTGAGGACATTGCCATACATTGCCTTTTTGTTAGAAAATACTAAAATAAGCAGTTGACTGGAACGTCTCTCTGAGTTCAGACAGTGTCATAGATTAATTTACACATCACCAGAACCATCTGTCATTCTGTCCATATTCAGAGTGGCCAGAGTTCGGTTCGCCATAAACCCGGTGGCTGCTCTCTTTGACTCACCTCCTATGCTAATGTCTCATGAGAAACACCAGTCTCAGCTATGGGTCCGATGCCTTTGCGGACAGAACTGGGTTCAAATACTATTTGACACCTTTGAGGGTTTGCTCTAGTCTACCTGGAGAGTGGCAGATAGACAGAGTTTGCAGTTTTGGATTTATTCAACGTGTCCATTAAGCCAGGCAAGCTCATTTGTGCACCAATTAAGCATTTGGAAATATTTCTAATGGTATTCGAACCCAGGGCGGATGATGACGTCCGCTTGGGGCTCTGACACATTCATGAATGAGTTCCAGGTATCAATGTAGGATTAGACGTATGTCCATGTAGCTACGAATGTTTTTCTTGAATATTACATGACATTGAGAGCAGGTATGCAACACATTTGGAAACTACTGACAGGGCCAGAATGTCATGTTAGTTGTATTTGTAACACATACAGCAATGGAAGAACTTGTTTAAATAACATGCTATCCATTGTCCTATTGAACAGCTGCAACTCTAGGTTAAATGTTTCTCTCGTGGCAGGATAGCATTTATCCTAGGAGATGTTCTGTAATGGTTGTATTTAATCATCTCTTTGTCTTCCTGCCTTGAGTTGTATTCAACTCTGCACTCTATACACTCAACTGCAGTTATTTATCCTTGGCATTATCGTTTTAAAATAGACATGTGCTATGTTGAAAACATGTTGAAAAGACATTGAAAAGACGTCTTTGTCTGACGTTGAAGTCACATACATTTTTAATTCTAAGCGAAAGCTGAAAATACCTATTTTTACGGACGTTGAAAATATGTATTTATACGGATGTTGGAAAGAAACTACTCTGCTGGACATTGACAATGTTTTTTGTATGACGTTGAAATCACATTCATTTTCAGGTCTAAGTGAAAGTTGAAAATACTATTTTACGAACTTGAGAATATGTATTTCTTGGGGTTCATTTGACTTACATCTGTCAATAAGGAAAGCATGATGTCATGTCGAATTTTCTTTTCTAGACGTTATGATATTGTGGATCACCTTTCCCTCGACTACAGCGTCATTGTCGATGTGTCAGTGTCAATGTGTACTGATGAATCCATTGCAACAAATTGATTGATTATTTTCTTAAATCCCCCTTCTGCCTGTGATAATGTGTTGTTTGTGGCTTTCGAATTTCCATTTTGTAGCAGCCCAGTCGACCCCAGGGTCCTGTGGCAGAAAGGATTTGGTTAGACACAGGATTATTTTTTATACCGTGTTTGTTTACATGTACTTTGTTTACAAACATTGGTGTAGAACGAGCTTATATTTTGGAGTCTGATGGTGTACGACAGCTGAACTAAGCTTGGGAGAATTTATAAGTTATATTCTTCAAGAATCAACGCGTACATATAATTAATTTACAATTACAAAAACGGCTCTAGCAACTGCAGTATAGTGGAATGATAGTGTTTCACAGTTGTCACGAGCCTCGTGGGTTGAAGAAGGAGACCAAGGTGCAGCGTGGTAGACGTTCATGATTTTTAATAAAACTGAACACCGCAACAAAATGACAAAGCAGAAAAAACAGAAGTGAACAGTTTCAACAACTTAAATATGATCCCGAATCAGAGACAACGATAGAGAGCTGCCTCTGATTGGGAACCACACATGGCAAAAACAACAAAGAAATAGAAAACATAGAATGCCCACCCCACCCCACCCCAAATCACACCCTGACCTAACCAAAATGAGAAATAAAATGTCTCTCTAAGGTCAGGGCGTGATAGTACGCCCCCCCAAAGGTGCAGACTCCCGGCCGCAAACCTGAACCTATTGGGGAGGGTCCGGGTGGGCATCTACCCTTGGTGGCAGCTCCGGTTCGGGACTTAGCTCCCGCTCCCTACGCTGATCCCTCCGCTTCTGTGGAAATGGACCGTGGATCGTCGCCGGATACTCCGGACAGTGAATCGTTGCCGGAGGAACCGGACCGTGGATCGTCGCCGGATACTCAGGACTGCAGATCGTCGCCGGAGGCTCCGGACCGTTGCTGGGGGCTCCGAACTGGGACCGTCGCTGGAGGCTCCGTACCCTGGATTATCACTGGAGGCTCCGTACCCTGGATTATCACTGGAGGCTCCGTTCCATGGATCATCACTGGAGGCTTCGTGCCATGGATCATCACTACAGGCTTCGGGCCATGGATCATCACTGGAGGCTTCGTGCCATGAATCATCACTACAGGCTCCGGGCCATGGATCATTACTGGAGGCTTCGTGCCATGAATCATCACTACAGACTCCGGACCATGGATCATCACTGGAGGCTTCGTGCCATGGATCATCACTACAGGCTCTGTGCCATGGATCATCACTGGAGGCTTCGTGCCATGGATCATCACTACAGGCTCCGGGCCATGGATCATCACTGGAGGCTTCGTGCCATGGATCATCACTATAGGCTCCGGGCCATGGATCATCACTGGAGGCTTCGTGCCATGGATCATCATTATAGGCTCCGGGCCATGGATCATCACTGGAGACTTCGTGCCATGAATCATCACTACAGGCTCCGGGCCATGGATCATCACTGGAGGCTTCGTGCCATGGATCATCACTGGAGGCTTCGGGCCATGGGTCATCACTGGAGGCTTCGGGCCATGGATCATCACTGGAGGCTTCGTGCCATGGATCATCACTGGAGGCTTCGGGCCATGGGTCATCACTGGAGGCTTCGGGCCATGGATCATCACTGGAGGCTTCGTGCCATGGATCATCACTGGAGGCTTCGGACCATGGATCATCACTGGAGGCTTTGGACCATGGATCATCACTGGAGGCTTCGTACGTGGAGCCGGAACAGGTCTCAACGGACTGAGGAGACGTACAGGAAACCTGGTGCGGGGAGCTGCCACAACACATCCTGGCTGGATACCCATTCAAATCAAATCAAATCAAATGTATTTATATAGCCCTTCATACATCAGCTGATATCTCAAAGTGCTGTACAGAAACCCAGCCTAAAACCCCAAACAGCAAGCAATGCAGGTGTAGAAGCACGGTGGCTAGGAAAAACTCAATAGAAAGGCCAAAACCTAGGAAGAAACCTAGAGAGGAACCAGGCTATGTGGGGTGGCCAGTCCTCTTCTGGCTGTGCCGGGTGGAGATTATAACAGAACATGGCCAAGATGTTCAAATGTTCATAAATGACCAGCATGGTCGAATAATAATAAGGCAGAACAGTTGAAACTGGAGCAGCAGCACGGCCAGGTGGACTGGGGACAGCAAGGAGTCATCATGTCAGGTAGTCCTGGGGCATGGTCCTAGGGCTCAGGTCCTCCGAGAGAGAGGAAGAAAGAGAGAAAGAGAGAATTAGAGAGAGCACACTTAAATTCACACAGGACACCGAATAGGACAGGAGAAGTACTCCAGATAGAACAAACTGACCCTAGCCCCCCCGACACAAACTACTGCAGCATAAATACTGGAGGCTGAGACAGGTGTGGTCAGGAGACACTGTGGCCCCATCCGAGGACACCCCCGGACAGGGCCAAACAGGAAGGATATAACCCCACCCACTTTGCCAAAGCACAGCCCCCACACCACTAGAGGGATATCTTCATTCACCAACTCGGTGAGCACCAGCTCGGTGAGTGTGGAGAGCTGGGATGGGATGCACTGGGCTATGACGGCGCAATCGAGGCATGGTGCGTAGAGCCGGCGCAGGATATGCTGGGCCGTGGAGGCGCACTGGAGGTCTGGAGCGCAGAGCTGGTACAACGCGTTCTGGCTGAATCCCCCCTGTAGCAAGGCAAGTGCGGGGAGCTGGAACAGGCCACACTGGGCTGTGCTGGCAAACTGGGGATACCTTGCGTAGAGCTGGCGCAGGATATCCTGGACCCAAGAGATGCACCGGAGGCCAGGAGCACTGCAGTGCATCTCCTCCTCATAGACTGCACCAGATTTGCCCGTTCTTGATGTGAGATGTTACCCCACTCTTCCACCAAGGCACCTGCAAGTTCCTGGATATTGCTGTGGGGAATGGCCCTAGCCCTCCCCCTCCAATCCAACAGGTCCTGGACGTGCTCAATGGGATTGAGATCCGGGCTCTTCGCTGGCCATGGCAGAACACTGACATTCCTGTCTTGCAGGAAATCATGCACAGAATGAGCAGTATGGCTGGTGGCATTGTCATGCTGGAGGGTCATGTCAGGATGAGCCTGCAGGAAGGGTACCACATGAGGGAGGAGGATGTCTTCCCTGTAACGCGCAGCGTTGAGATTGTCTGCAATGACAACAAACTCAGTCCGATGATGCTTTGACACATCGCCCCAGACCGTGACGGACCTCCACCTCCAAATCGATCCCGCTCCAGAGTACAGGCCTCTGTGTAACGTTCATTCCTTCGACGATAAACGTGAATCCGACGGTCACCCCTGGTGAGGCACTTTTTGCCAGTCCTGTCTGGTCCATCGACGGTAGGCTTGTGCCCTGTGATGTCTAGTGAGGACCTGCCTGACAACAGGTCTACAAGCCCTCAGTCCAGCCTCTCTCAGCTTATTGTGGACAGTCTGTGCACTGATGGAGGGATTGTGCATTCCTGGTGTATCTAGAGCAGTTGTTGTTGCCATCCTGTACCTGTCCCGCAGGTGTGATGATCAGATGTACAGATCCTGTGCAGGTGTTATTACATGTGGTCTGCACTGTGAGGACGATCAGCTGTCCGTCCTATCTCCCTGTAGTGCTGTCTTAGGCGTCTCACAGTACGGACATTGCAATTTATGGCCACATCTGGCCACATCTGTAGTAATCATGCCTCCTTGCATCGTGGCTAAGGCACGTTCCCGCATATGAGCAGGGACCCTGGGCGTCTTTCTTTTGGTGTTTTTCAGAGTCAGTAGAAAGGCCTCTTTAGTATCCTAGGTTTTCGTAACTGTGACTATAATTGCCTACTGTCTGTAAGCTGTTAGTGTCTTGATAGGCATCCCGCTAGCAGAACCCAGTGAAATTGGAGGGCGCACAATTAAAATAAATAATCGTAATATTAAACATTCATGAGCATACAAGTATCTTATATCAGTTAACCTGTTGAGTGTAGGGGGCAGCATTTTGATGTTTGGATGAAAAACTTTCCCAAATGAAACTGCCTATTTCTGAGGCCCAGAAGCTAGAATATGCATATAATTAGGATAGAAAACACTCTAAAGTTTACAAAACTGTAAACATATTGTCTGTGAGTATAACAGAACTGATATTGCAGGCGAAAACTTGAGGAAAATCCAACTAGGAAGTGCCTCTTATTTTGAAAGCTCCCTGTTCTATTGCATGCCTTCCTTCCATTTAAAGAGATATCAACCAGAATCCTTTCCCTATGGCTTCCACATGGTGTGAACAGTCTTTAGACATAGTTTCAGCCTTTTATTCTGAAAAATGAGCGAGAACGATCAAATCGTGTCAGTGGATGGCTGGGTGCCAGCAGAGTTTTGCATGCGCAACAGCTTGGAGCAGACATTTTCTCTCTCTCTCCTATTGAAAAAGCTACGGTCAGGTTGAAATATTATCGATTATTTATTATAAAAACAACCTGAGGATTGATTATAAAAAACGTTTGACATGTTTCTACGAATTTTGCGGATATTATTTGGAATTTTCGTCTGCCCCGTCGTGACCACTCGAGCCTGTGGATTTCTGAACAAAACTCGCCAACCAAATGAATGTATTTTGGATATAAAAATCATCTTTATGCAACAAAAGGAACATTTCTTGTGTAACTGATAGTCTCATGAGTACAAACATCCGAAGATCATCATAGGTAAGCGATTAATTTTATTGCTTTTCTGACTTTCGAGACCAATCTACTTTGCTGCTAGCTTTTTGTAATGTTTCGTCTGCTGAGAGAGATGTCCTTACATATTAAGGGCGTGACAGGTACTTCCTGTTTGAGTTTTTGCTTGTAAGCAGGAATCAGGAGGATAGAGTTATGGTCAGATTTCCCAACAGGAGTGCGAGGGAGAGCTCTGTATGCATCTCTTTGTATGGAGTAAAGGTAATCCAGAGTTTTTTTCCTCTAGTTGCACAGGTGACATGAGAGAAAATGGATTTCAGTTTTCCTGCATGAATGTCACCGGCCACTAAGAGCGCCACCTCTAGGTGAGCATTTTCTTGTTTGCTTATGGCACTATACAGGTGGTTGAGTGCGGTCTTAGTGCCTGCATCTCTTGATAAATATTATGGTCTACAGATTATCATGAGGTATTCTAACTCAGGCGTGCAGAACCTCTAGACTCAATATTAGAGATCGTGCACCAGCTGTAATTAACAAAAAGACACACTCCTCTAAGCTTCCCCGACATAGCCATTCTTTACTGCCGATGTATAGAAAACCAGCTACAGTGAATTTCTATTTACTACGCCCTTGTTCAGCCACGACTCTGAGAAGCATTGGATATTACAGTTCTTCAGATCACGTTGATAAGATAGTCTTGAACGGAGCTCATCCAGTTTATTCTCCAGTTCGCCAATAGAACGGAGGTTCGAGACGACTCATCCATTCTCCAATGTAGTTTTGTCAGGTATCCCGCATGCCGGCCTCTATATAGTGGTGTCTCCTCCTTCTTTGAGTTTCGGGGATCTTGGTCTGGTGAGCCATAATCAATATCTCTTTTGCCTCTGACTCATTTAAGTATTAGTCCTCGTCCAAATGGAGGTTAGTGATAGCTGTTCTGATGTCCAGTAGCTATGTTCAGTCATATCAAATACTGGCAGAAACATTATGTAACCATAAAGAAACAATTGGTCAGGAGCCCGTACACCCCCTGCGCCATTCCCTCCCACGCCATTCCCTTTTACGTCAATCCCTTCTTCGTCAATCCTTCCTGCGCCATTCCCTCCTGCGCCATTCCTCCTGCGACATTCCTCCGGCGCCATTCCCTCCCGCGCCATACCTTCTGGCGCCATTATCCAGCACCATGCCCTCCAGCACCATTTCCCTCAGCACCATTTCCCTCCAGCACCATGTCAATTTTTAAGCTACTTTATGAACCAGAACTGATAAAGTGCAAGGGAAAGGAGGTAGAGAGAGGTAACGCTCTAACAGGGGCCGTGCTGTGTGTGTAGGCTACTGTGAGAGGAGGTAGAGAGAGGTAACCCTCTAGCAGGGGCCATGCTGTGTGAAGGCTACTCTGAGTGTGAGCGAGTGACACAGGAACATGGAGGAGAGAGAGAGAGATGAGAGACCGCAACAAACCAAGCAGACTCTTGCTGTAATACACTAATAGCTGCCATAGCTAGGTTATTTATCATCTAACATGGTTGCATAGTACCTGTCTTGACTGCACAAAACCGGGAGAAGCTAGTTAAATTAGCTAGCTAGGCTAATTGAGGCAACATGCACTTTCTCATCCTACAGTTACACACAACAACAACTCCATTCAGAATATAAAGTAGCAGTCTACCTGTTGGCTCTTGGTCGTCATAGCCTATCCTTCTTCTTTAACTTTTAGTTCCATCATTTTAAATAAATCTTCCATTGATTAGATATCTCCTAACTTTTGCCCACACTGAGGCTCTATGACTGTAGCCTAGTGCCGCTTTGATGATTAATGATTGGCCAACAATAACAACAAGCTACATGTGTCACTCTCGTGAAAAGCAAAATAAAAGTATGGGATTATAACGATGATAGAACTATGTGAGTTTGTATTTTACATTTTGTGGTCGCGCACTGAGATTTGGGCGTTGTAAATACAATTCGCAAATGTGTAATTGAACTTTGCTTGTATCACGACGTGTGAAAGACTTAATCGCAAACTGTAACTATATATTTGAATAAATTCCATAAGATTTGCAAGTATAATTAAAGTCCATTTACGAGTATGAATATTGTGCCGTGAATCAAAAATGCACGTGCTCAGAGTTCTGTCCCAGTTTTCACGTTACCCAAAAGTTTCGTAAGCTTGCAAAACATTTAAGTTCGTAGAAAGAGATTTGCAAGTGAAAATTTGATTTGCGCTCTGGGATCAGGACCTTCAGGACCTCCTGAACAATCAGTTCTCTCTGCCAAAACCACAACCGTCTAACCATTGGCTGGATTGTTCCATCAATCAAATCTCAGGAAGTAGTTCCCCAGGATGTGGAGGTGGTAAATAAAACAAAGACAATCTACTTGAAAGTAATCGGCTATTTTTATCTGTGTTCATATTTTTTTTTGGGGGGGGGGGGGGGGGTGAAAAGCCATGACAGTAGTTTGCTTATCATGTGACATGTAATGGTACAATTCAGACTAACTCCAGACTAGCCATTGCATTGACAGCCGTTATTGCGTTAGCTAGCTGCGAGTGTAAAATGTATATATTTCTTGATTATTAATGCCATTAGCTATTTGTTCCACATTCTATGAGTTTATAATTTAAACTCCAATGTGAAATCATGTCAGCACGATGTTACATCAGTTTACAGCATTTTTAAAATGTTTTTACCCCTTCTACCTCAGTCCACTCAAATGTTTCTTCTTTATTTCCCATGGGCTTTATCAGAGTGCCACCTAGTGGCTGGAATAGAACTGTATTAAGCCCCTTACAACACCCCCCTGCAAAAAAAAATAAAAAATCACTGGCCTCAGAACAAACAAAGCTGCTGGTCATGAGAACACCTGAGAAAACTGGACTAACAGCTATACAACTAGATAGCATGTCCAGTCTATCTACAGTACATGGGCAAAGATGCAACCCCCACTGATCATTATCACTCTGTAATTAGTAAAGGTAAAAAAAAAAAAAATCTGAGCATCTCTAGTTTGTATCCTGATAAGAGCTTGGCAGCCCTAAAGTGTTATAGGTTAGAATGTCTCTTGGCCTTCTCTGCCGGGCTGAACATCGGGGGCAAGGTCATGGGTGACCCCAATGAATCAGTGTCCACTTCATCATGGGATGATTGAGTTTCTGACCCCTCAGCTGTTTCCATATTTCCCCCTGTCCTCTCCGACATCTCCCTAGAGGACAGGCTGACACCTGTGCTACCTGTTTCTCACTATCTGGTGCTAGCTGTGCGCTACTCTGTCTGTTCTCTTCATCCCAACATGGCTTGTTGATGAATACTGGATAATAATCTTCATCTGAGCTCTCAGACTCAGCTCTCTCAGCATTTTGCTGCTTGGCTGGAGTGGTTCCCTTTTCCGCAGTGGTACAATAATATGCATGAATGACCTTGTTTAGATAATCACCGCAGGTGAATGACCTTGTTTAGCTAATCACCCCAGTTGAATGTCCTTGTTTTAGATAATCAACCCAGTTGGCCTTTTTTCTCTTCATCTAGTGTGCGCAACATTGACAAAAGTGTACAGTTAAATCTCTCCCCCAGATTCCCCCGTGGATGATATGGAGAGGTTCTGGAATTGGCTGTACAGTTCTGTAAGGTTCTGAATGACTGATCTCCAACTTTTCCATGATCGTGATGGATTGTGATGATATTTTATTTCAGGAAACGTCCTCAGAAATCTTTGTGCTATAGTTTTCCATGACTTATTTCTGGTGGTGGGGTAGGCTTGTGCAAATGTTGTGAAGTTATCTAAAATAACTCAAATGTACTCTTAGCCCCCCTCGGCTTTTCTCCTAATGCACAACGGCAATTGAAATCATCTGTAGGCCGAACATGTTGCATTGGGGCCCTAGTTATTACACTGGTTTTCTCTTGTTTGATGCACTTACACACTTTAGTGATAAAGTGTTTAATGTCATGTTGCATGCATGTCATGTTGCATTCAACACTTTTTGTGTTCCTAAATGGGCCATTTCAGTGTGTAAAACAATCCTGTACTGACTTGTTACCACAACTTGTGTCCTTTTTGCTGTTTTCCTTTGTAATAATCCCTCTGGTGAGACATGGAGCCTGTTCCACTCTTGCAGTAACTGTTTGACTTGGCATGACTCTTGATAACATTCTGTTGGCTCAGTCCTTCACCTTCTTTTCAGTTCCAAGATTCTCCATACAGCTGCCTCCTTTAACTGAGCCTGCATGAGAGTTCCAAGACCTTCCATACAGCTCATCAGAGTATGCAGCTGAACACTGTATACTGGAAACACTCAGTTTGTTATTTTAACTAAAACAAAACCAATATTTTTTAAACATACATTTGTTTAAAAAAATTGATTTGTTTTTGCATGGATTCCGCGATGTGTTTAGCATCTAACAGCTAGGACCGCTATATCTTGTCCCAGAATCCTTCTCAACTGACAGGTTAAAGTCTGCTTGAAAGAGCCTCTAAGCTGGTAACGTTAGCCATTAAGCTAACGGAGATAGTCCCAGATTAGTTCATCTTTCTCTGGAAAAGTAAATTAATAGTTCTAGCGCTGTAGGAGCTGTATCTACTACGCTTTGTTTCCGGACAAACTGGATCACTCAGAGATCCAATGCGACAATTGTTTGCTTGCCGAGGATTATAGTCTTGAGCTGGCTTCCTTGATCACGCAGGTCGCCAGCCTACGTAAGAAACTGGGGAAAACAAAGAGTGGAATGTTTACCTTTTCTACGCCGGTGGCTGGATGGCGTTCGCGCTTGGTTGCATCTCCGTTTTGTCTTTTCTCATTTTCTGACTTGCAGGTGTTGCCCAGAGTTCGTGATTTCAAAGTAAACGCCGGTAACCTTTGTCCCTGCTCTGGATTGAGTGAGGCCTGCACCATCCTGTGAAGCGTGGGAGTGGCTGGATTTCTTCATACTTCTAGCCAGCCGTGATTTTGGGCAGCTCCATGGTAACAAATGTGACTGTTCCGGAGCTCGAGTAAATTACATTACTAAGCTGCTCCTGAATGTACTATGCCAGGACATGGACATTGATTATATCGTAGTCCATGTGGGTTTTAATGACATTATGAAGGGCAGCTCTGAACAGTTGAAACTGGATTTCAAAGAGCTGATTGACTCTGCTAGATACTAATGAAAAACCCATCATATCTGGACCTGTGCCCTCTCTGAAGAATGGCATTTAACACTTTAGCAGGATTATTTCTCTTCACAACTGGCTACGTGATTATTGCAGTTCAATGGTTGTAACTTTTGTTGACAATTTCGATACCTTTTGGAAACTAAACACGTTTTATAAAACATATGTGTTATGGCTTTACACAAGTGTTATATTATGGAGAGTTACCTGACTAACAGAACACAGAGGGTGTTCTTTAATGAAAGCCTCTCCAACATAATCCAGGTAAACATGAATTCCCCAGGGCAGCTGTCTAGGCCCCTTACTTTTTTCAATCTTTACTAATGACATGCCACTGGCTTTGAGGAAAGCCAGTGTGTCTATGTATGCAGATGACGCAACACTATACATGTCAGTTACTATAGCGACTGAAATGATTGCAACACTTAACAAAGAGCTGCAGTTAGTTTCAAAGTGGGTGGGTGGCAAAGAATAAGTTAGTCCTAAATATTTCTAAAGTATGGTATTTGGGACAAATCATTCAATAAGCCCTAAACCTCAACTGAATCTTGTGATAAATTAAGAAGGCAGGTCCTAGAGGCCCTAGTTGTTTTTGCACCTGGACTACTGTTCAGTCATGTGGTCAGGAGCCACAAAAAGAGACTTAGGAAAATCCAGCACAGTCTTCTTGTTCAATCCTCTGTAATCAACACAAAGTTTTAAACTCCCATCCTTTTTCTGTACACAGACCAGAAGTGATGCCTATGATGAAGTTGACATCCTGATTAAGTTTTCCTGATGAAGTTTAAGGAATTTTAAGTTTAAGGAGTCACTGAAGGTGGCTTTTCACCTCCACATAGAAGTGCGTGTCTTTACTATCATTACATTGAAGATTTATTTTTTGTCAAAGATTCTCTGTAATTAGTATTCCGCGATCAAACTGATTAATCATGTAACTGTAATTAACTAGGAAGTCGGGGTACCAAGGACAAATATTCAGATTACAAAGTTATAATTTCCTGATATAACCTTTCAGATATTTAATATCTGATCAGTTAGTCTTCGAATTAATGAATTATTTGGACACTGTGCTATCTAACCTCCAAACGAGCTTCAATGCCATACAACACTCCTTCCGTGGCCTCCAACTGCTCTTAAACGCTAGTAAAACCAAATGCATGCTTTTCAACCGTTCGCAGCCTGCACCCGCACGCCTGACTAGCATCACCACCCTGGATGGTTCCGACCTTGAATATGTGGACATCTATAAGTACCTAGGTGTCTGGCTAGACTGTAAACTCTCCTTCCAGACTCATATCAAACATCTCCAATCGAAATTCAAATCTAGAGTCGGCTTTCTATTCCGCAACAAAGCCTCCTTCACTCAGGCCGCCAAACTTACCCTAGTAAAACTGACTATCCTACCGATCCTCGACTTTGGCGATGTCATCTACAAAATTGCTTCCAACACTCTACTCAGCAAACTGGATGCAGTTTATCACAGTGCCATCCGTTTTGTCACGAAAGCACCTTATACCACCCACCACTGCGACCTGTATGCTCTAGTCGGCTGGCCCTCGCTACATATTCGACGCCAGACCCACTGGCTCCAGGTCATCTACAAGTCCATGCTAGGTAAAGCTCCGCCTTATCTCAGTTCACTGGTCACGATGGCAACACCCACCCGTAACACGCGCTCCAGCAGGTGTATCTCACTGATCATCCCTAAAGCCAACACCTCATTTGGCCGCCTTTCGTTCCGGTTCTCTGCTGCCTGTGACTGGAACGAATTGCAAAAATCGCTGAAGTTGGAGACTTTTATCTCCCTCACCAACTTCAAACATCTGCTATCTGAGCAGCTAACCGATCGCTGCAGCTGTACATAGTCTATCGGTAAATAGCCCACCCATTTTTACCTACCTCATCCCCATACTGTTTTTATTTATTTACTTTTCTGCTCTTTTGCACACCAATATATCTACCTGTACATGACCATCTGATAATTTATCACTCCAGTGTTAATCTGCAAAATTGTAATTATTCGCCTACCTCCTCATGCCTTTTGCACACAATGTATATAGACTCCCTTTTTTTCTACTGTGTTATTGACTTGTTAATTGTTTACTCCATGCGTAACTCTGTGTTGTCTGTTCACACTGCTATGCTTTATCTTGGCCAGGACGCAGTTGCAAATGAGAAGTTGTTCTCAACTAGCCTACCTGGTTAAATAAAGGTGAAATATTTTTTTTAAATTTTTTTTTTACGTTAGTCTCATTCCAAACGTTGTAAATTGTTGGTTATCTGCACGAACCCAGTCTTCACTATGAGTCATCCATACATCAATTGTCTTAAATCATTCATTTATTACGAACTAAGTAATTCACAGAAATGCATAAACAGAACAACTAAGTAACTATGGTTACAAGAAATTATAGGAGAATGTGCCCTAGTGGGCTAAACCGGCATGGCGGCTTGTTAGACAAAAGGAACTAAGAGTGACTAAGAAGTCACTACAGAGTTAATAATTATAACAATTGAAATGCTAATCATTTACACATGAACGCTCACTCATTCGGGAACAATTGCAATCAATAGTATTTACGCTCAGTGTGTCGTCTTGATCAGTGTTGAAAATGTGGTTATTTTGTAGAATTGTCCGTCTCTCTCTCTCTCTGTCGTGGTTATTGTGGATAGTTCAGAGTGACATTCATTCATGTTGTTGTAGAATGGATGTTTCGGCGGTTGTCGTTTTTCGCGTTCAATGATAACGAATTCCTAGCTGCAGACTAGTAATTTATATCAAAGGCTTGTTCTTATTCTGTCGGTATCGATAGTCTAAGAGTTTAACCACGTGGTATGGTTAAAAGATTCAGCAATGGTCTGCAACCTTTGTACTCCCGTGATTGAGAGAAACATGGTCAACTTGAGAATTTCTCAAAGTTGGGTTTTATTCGGAATTGAGTGACCAGTGAGTTCTGGTAGTCTTTAATAGTTGATTCTAAGATTTGTATTTGATCAGGTATATGTTTTTGCTCTTTATTCTTTGTTATAGAGCCAAAAAGATTGAAGAAGTGGTTTACCCATACATCTCCATTTTGGATAGATAATTCTTCGTGTTGTTGTTTGTTTAGTGTTTTCCAATTTTCCCAGAAGTGGTTAGAGTCTATGGATTCTTCAATTACATTGAGCTGATTTCTGACGTGCTGTTCCTTTCTTTTTCCGTGGTGTATTTCTGTATTGTTTTAGTGATTCACCATCGTGAAGGCTGTGTAGACTCAGGTTTTCTGGGTCTCTATGTTTTTGGTTATCAATTTCTTTCTTCGATTTTTGCATTCTTCATCAAAACATTTGTCATTGTTGTTAATTTTCTTCGGTTTTCTATTTGAGATTTTTAGATTTGATAGGGAAGCTGAGAGGTCAAATATACTGTTAATATTTTCTACTGCCAAGTTTACACCTTCATTATTACAGTGGAACGTTTTACCCAGGAAATTGTCTAAAAGGGATTGAATTTGTTGTTGCCTAATTGTTTTTGGTAGGTTTCCAAACTGCATTCCTTCCATCTATAGCATTTCTTAATGTTACTTAGTTCCTTTGGCTTTGATGCCTCATGATTGTGTATTGCTCGGTTCAAGTAGACTGTGATTTTGCTGTGGTCTGATAGGGGTGTCAGTGGGCTGACTGTGAACGCTCTGAGAGACTCTGGGTTGAGGTTAGTGATAAAGTAGTCTACACTACTACTGCCAAGAGATTAGCCATAGGAGTCCCCTCGAAGCCTAACATTGACTATGTACATACCCAGCGTGCGACAGACCTGCAGGAGCTGTGACCCGTTTTGTTGGTTATGTTGTCATAGTTGTGCCTGGGGGGGAGGCATATGTGGGAGGGAATGCTATCACCTGCAGGTAGGTGTTTGTCCTGCAGGTAGGTGTTTGTCCCCCTGTGTGCTGAGGGTGTCAGGTTCTTGTCCGGTTCTGGCATTTAGGTCGCCACAGACTAGTACATGTCCCTGGGCCTGGAAATGATTGATTTCCCCCTCCAGGATGGAGAAGCTGTCTTCATTAAAGTATGGGGATTCTAGTGGGGGGATATAGGTAGCACACAGGAGGACATTTTTCTCTGTTAAGATAATTTCCTTTAGAATTTCTAGCCAAATGTAAAATGTTCCTTTTTTGATTAATTTAATCGAGTGAGTTAGGTCTGCTCTATACCAAATTAGCATACCCCCTGAGTCCCTTCCCTGTTTCACACCGGGTAGTTTGGTGGATGGGACTACCAGCTCTCTGTAACTTAGAGGGCAACCAGTGGGTCCGTCTCCTCTATACCATGTTTCACACCTGGTAGTTTGGTGGATGGGACTACCAGCTCTCTGTAACCTAGAGGGCAACCAGTGGGTCCGTCTCCTCTATACCAGGTTTCTTGCAGGATGATAATGTCTGTATTACCAATTTCTTTGGTGAAGTCTGGGTTCCTGCTCTTTAGGCCAAAGGCAGATGACCTCAGGCCTTGGATATTCTAGGATGATATAGGGAAGGCATTTTGTTCCATAAAGTGTCCAATGTTGTTGGTCGTGGTTTGGCCTCAGGCCAGTAAGTGTGAGCAGAGCCTGCTGAGCATCTGGTACATGCCATTGGCTTGGGCGAGTGTAAGAGTGGGGGTTGGGCTTGTTTGCCCGCTCACTACCTTGGCGTATGCGTGACTTCCATGGTGAGGCCCTCTTTGCGGGGGTGGGGTGCATGGGGTGGGCAGGAGTGGCATAGGTCTGATCTGAGGGGGCCTAAATGGGGCATGGTTGACGTGGGGGGGTGTTGATTGGTTGGGGTGGGGGTGTGGATGTGTCTGGGGGTGCTGTGGTCTGGATGTAATTCCTCTTGGCGTGGGTCCTCTATGTGTAGGTCCAGGGGGGGGGGGTCCTGCAGGTCTTGGAGGGTGTCTCGCTGGTCTGGGTGGGGTGTCTATTGATCTGTTGCTCCTGTGTGAAGTGTTGGGGATACGTTTGAGAGCAATGTCCTTTAGAGTTCGGGAAAAGATGGGCTCTGCTGCCTTGTAGAGATGAACCTGGTCATAGAGGCTGTTCAAGCCCAGGGTGGAGTGGTGGGCCAGGAAAACATTTGGTTTTGAGGTACAGTCACGGGAAATACTTGCGTTTACCCGCTGTATTCTGGCAGAGTGGAAGTATTTTCGTGGTAGCAGGGTGGAGATAACCACTTGTGAGCTGGGGAAAGTAGAAGCCTGTTCAATCACTCCCTTCAGTGCTGTGGCCACCCTTTCCTGCTGTGCTCTCAGGTCGTTTGTGCCTGTGTGTATTATTATGCGGCTGGGTGACCCAGTTGGTCTTCAGACAGAAGGTCTAGGGCGCGCTGGGTGTTTGGACACCCGAGTTTAGACACATTGTGTTTGGGAAAAAGGTTTTTTTCTTCTATATATTTCCCATTTGAGTCCATAAGGAGTACAATCTGTGTCTTGTGTTTGTCCTCAGTGGGTGTGGGGGGGGGGGGGTTGGCAGAAGGGCTATCAGGGTGGCTGACAGGGGGGTGCTCAGAGGGGGTGAGAGCCGCTGGGCTTGGGGTTCTTCATTTGTCTGTTCTGCTGTGATCGACTCTATGGTCAGGGTCTGGTGTGGACTGTTCTGCTGTGGTGTCGAGACTTTTGTCGGGTGCTGAGGTGGGCTGTTCTGCTGGCTTCTCTGTGGTGGTGGCCACCTCACTAGTGGGTTGTTCTCTGTCACACGCCATCCCCCTCAACCTCTCCTCCAGCAGTCTGATCCTCTCCTCCATCCCCCTCAACCTCTCCTCCAGCAGTCTCATCCTCTCCTCTAGTGCTCTGTTCTTCTCCTTCTCCTGCTCTTTCTCCTGTTGAAGTTGTCTCACCACTGTCCAGAGTGCAGATATGTCTCTCTCCACCTCCAGCACTCCGGGTCTGGTTAAGGGGGTGTTGTTGTGCTGGACTGTTGTCTGGTTCTGTGCTGACTGAAGTGTAATCACCTGCTGTTCCAGCTCCACCTGCCTTACCTCCAGCTGGGTGAATTTATCCTTCATTTCAATGAGGGAGTAGTACTCTGTGCTGGGAGGTTGACTTTCCGCTGAAGAGGTCTGGTCTGACCCGCTCGGGGTGGGGGGTATCTTTATCAAGGGAGAGCTTCTCCTGCTAGGCTAATTCTATAATTTGGTGAAAGTCCAGCTGAAACTGTTTGGGGTTACCCTGTGCCATTACTGTTACGGACTTATAGAGGTTTTCATAGAGTTTCCACCCCTCGTTAACCACCCCTCTCTTAATAAAGGGGGTAGTGTGAAAATATAGCACTGATGAAACTAGGCTGTGTGTGCAGCGCGCATGTGAACATATTTCAAGCGCTTTGCGATTGTATACGCTACTTTGTGCATGATTTCTCTATTGTACTACATCATTGATAAGTCGTATGCCTCTACTACACTACCTTGATACGCATCAGTAGGGATTAAGAAGTGATTATACACAATGCCCACAGAAAAAAAAAGTGGGTATACGGTTTATGTCTGCGTATACCCTCCACTACGCCACTGGCCCTTTGTGTTTTACAAAAAGTGCACTCTCCTACAAGAGTCCTTTCAGAATCACGAACCTGTCACACACTGAAAGCCTATAGGTTCGCCACTGCGCAAACATGTCTATAATAGATAAGGCTGTTAAAATATTCATGTTTCCAGAAAGGAGTGTATATATTTGGCCTGGCGAAGCAGTTTTATGCGCTGACTGAATGGAAGCTGATAATTATGAGTTTTTTACTAATCTGGTCTCGGCTGTTCTCGGGAATAAATTATGAGTCCTAACTGTCCGAGATCAAGTAAAAACCGAGTACAAATGTATCAGACACCCAGATAAGACCGAGACACTCAATATGTGGTCTCAAGACTGGACTCTACATCACTGATAAAATCTAAATCCATATGAGATCAGACAAATTATTGGCATGGCAGCATGGTCTCATAGACTAGACGTAACATAGTAAATCCAGTATAACGTGAACGTCTAGCAACCCAAAGGTTACGAGTTCAAATCTCATCACGGACAATTTTAGCTAATTGGCAACTTTTCAACTACTTACTACTTTTTAGCTACTTCGCAACTACTTAGCATGTTAGCTAACCCTTCCCCTATCCCTAACCTTAACCTTTAACCTTAACTCTTTAACCTAACTCCTAGCCTTAACCCTAGCCCCTAGCCTAGCTACTTAACATTAGCATATTGTACGTTTTGCAAATTCATAACATATAATACGAATTTTAATTCTTAACATATCATACAAAATGGGTGATGGACATCCACAAAGGAATTACATACCATACATCATACTAAATGGAATGTTTCGGATTACCGTACAGAATAATACGAAATGTTCTGAGACCAGCGTGGGCATGGATATGCAGTTTAAAAGTTTCACTGATAAAATGTGAATAATTATAATTCAGAATTGATAGTGATGATGACCTATTTTGAAATGAGGTAGCCTATGGCTAACTTGGTGTTTGAATTTTTTAAATTTTTTATTTTATTTTACCTTTATTTAACAAGGCAAGTCAGTTAAGAACAAATTCTTATTTTCAATGACGGCCTAGGAACAGTGGGTTAACTGCCTGTTCAGGGGCAGAACGACAGATTTGTACCTTGTCAGCTCAGGGGTTTGCTCTAACCACTAGGCTACCCTGCCGCCCTGTTTTAACAATATAACATTTTCTTGAGACAATATGTGTGGGCCGAGGCAGAGGTGGCAATTGGAGGATGGATTTGATGCAAATTCTATAATGATAGGCTATTCAACTGGCTACATCTGTCGGTACAAACTTTGATTGAAGAAATTCTGACATCATTTAAAATGATAATAATAATAATTGCCCCCCTCAACTAAAACAATAGCACCACTACATGTAGCCCAGACTCCCAGTGAGTGCAGTGGTTCTACAGGAAAGGCTAGAGCCAGGAATTACTAAGTGGAGCAGGCACGGAGCAAGCACGGTGCTCTCGAGCTATAAGGGGACATCAGCTGTGCTGAAAAACAGACTTGATCCTCTCTCAATCAGTGGATGACGTGAGACATAGTTGTCAGAAGGAACCGAAAGTAACAAAAATTCTAGCACCAAACTGTTTTTCATGTTCTAGAAGGTTGAATCTCTTCAGACATCTATCCAATGTATTAACCCAACATGTGATACATTTCTTGAAATTCCCAAATGTTTTTATACAGTGGGGCAAAAAAGTATTTAGTCAGCCACCAATTGTGCAAGTTCTCCCACTTAAAAAGATGAGAGAGGCCTGTAATTTTCATCATACTTATTTTCCACCATCATTTGCAAATAAATTCATTAAAGATCCTACAATGTGAATTTCTCATTTTGTCTGTCATAGTTGAAGTGTACCTATGATGAAAATTACAGGCCTCTCTCATTTTTTTAAGTGGGAGAACTTGCACAATTGGTGGCTGTCTAAATACTTTTTTTGCCCCACTGTATATATCATATTCACAGTAGGCACGACACACCCATTTGTGTACACTGAGTCAATCAAAACCATCTTTTCAGTTCACATTTGGTAGACTGGGACCCCCTTGTTATATTCCTAATTGTACCCCAACGACAATTCAATGTTGTATGACTAGGAAACATCGTGCGGATTTCAGCAATGTATCGTGTTTTGGGTTAATATGTTAGACAGACTTTAATTTTACTAGGCAAGTCAGTTAAGAACAAATTCTTATTTAGTGGGTTACTTAGTGGGTTAACTGCTTGTTCAGGGGCAGAACGACAGATTTGTACGTTGTCAGCTCGGGGGTTTGAACTTGCAACCTTCCGATTACTAGTCCAACGCTCTAACCACTAGGCTACCCTGCCGTCTGAAGAGGTTACAGAAGACGTATAATGCTAAAAGTGTCACACTTTTTCTGAGTTCACTCAAACAGGACTAGAAGAAACCATGAACAGGACAAGAAGCAGAGTCCTGCCTAACCTAAGTACAGGGGGTCTCTAATGTAAACCGGATCTCTTTCCTCCATTGGAAAAGCCTGTAAGACTTCTCGTGTTTAGCTAGCTATGGTTGGTAAAGCAGGAATCGAAACAAATTCACATTTACAAAAAATAAACCCTATGTCAGTTGATCTTACCCTTCGTGGGGTGAGCTTCCCGTATGAAGCTTGCTCTGCCCAACTCTATGATGGGATTTTGATCATGTGGTTTCTCAAAATAAATAGCACCACTACACCACAGGATGCAGTCCAGACTCCCAGTGATAGGTAAAATGTTTCTCTTGTTAGACTAAGAAATAAGCTGTCCCAATTTACATGATGTCCCACTCTATCCGAATTCACCCTATCTAAAAAAAAAAGCACAGAAGTAGCAGTATACCAACACTAGTTCTTACTATAGAATTTTGAAGTACTGTAGAATACATTACACATTGTAGTATCCCTCGATCATGTGTAGTAATTACTATATAATTTTGTAGTATACTGTAGAATACTATAGTAAATACTACAGTATTATCTGCAGCAAAAATAAAAACTGTAGTAAATACTACGGCAATGTCCGCAAAAACTAAAACACTGTCTGCAAAAACACTGCAGTTTTTTTTAGCTACACTACTGTATTTAATTTTCGTATATCCCAACCATTCTCAAATTCTCAAACCTACATGCCAAGTATAGACCACATACTGTGTTCCCTTTATTATCTTACAGCCCTGCCTGCCTTGCCCCCTCCCTCCCTGCCTTGCCCCCTCCCTAGCTGCCTCGCCCCCTCCCTGCCTGCCTCGCCCCCTCACTGTCTGCCTCGCCCCCTCCCTGCCTGCCTGCCCCCTCCCTGCCTGCCTGCCTGCCCCCTCCCTGCCTGCCTGCCCCCTCCCTGCCTGCCTTGCTCCCTCCCTGCCTGCCTTTTCCCCCTCCCTGCCTGCCTTGCCCCCTCCCTGTATGCCTGCCCCCTCCCTGCCTGCCTTGCCCCCTCCCTGCCTGCCTTTCCCAATCCCTCCCTGCCTGCCTTTCCCCCTCCCTGTCTGCCTGCCTTGCCCCCTGCCTGCCTGCCTTGCCCCCTCCCTGTCTGCCTGCCTTGCCCCTTGCCCCCTGCCTGCCTGCCTTGCCCCCTGCCTACCTCATCTCCTGCCTGCCCCCTCCCTGCCTGCCTGCCACCTCACTGCCTGCCTTGCCCCCTGCCTGCCTGCCTTTCCCCCTGCCTGCCTTGCCCCCTGCCTGTTTCGCCTCCTGCCTCGCCTACTCCCCTCGTCCCATGGGATGACAACGATAGAAAAGAGCAGAATCTTTGAACTTTCCAATCACGCTCCAGTTCTACCTACCTACCTACAGGTTATGGAAAATTTGCTCTTTTAGTATTTGTCCAGTAGATTTCCTCAATGTCAAACATAACAAAACGCAAACACTACAGTCGTGGCCAAAAGTTTTGAGAATGTGTCACACCCTGACCATAGTTTGCTTTGTATGTTTCTATGTTTTGTTTGGTCAGGGTGTGATCTGAGTGGGTATTCTATGTTGTGTGTCTAGTTTGTCTGTTTCTGTGTTTGGCCTGATATGGATCGCAATCAGAGGCAGGTGTTAGTCATTGTCTCTGATTGGGAACCATATTTAGGTAGCCTGTTTAGTGTTGGGTTTTGTGGGTGATTGTCTCCTGTGTCAGTGTTTGTATCACACGGGACTGGTTTCGGGTTTTCACATTTATTGTTTTGTAGTTTGTTCATGTATAGTTTTTCTTATTAAAAAAACCATGAACTTCAACCACGCTGCTTGGTCCGGCTCTCCTTCGACGGAAGAATCTCGTTACAGAATGACACATTTATTTCCACAAATTCTGCTGCTTCAGTGTCTTTAGATATTTTTGTCAGATGTTACTATCGAATACTGAAGTATAATTAAAAGAATTTCATAAGTGTCAAAGGCTTTTATTGACTATTACATGAAGTTGATGCAAAGAGTCAATATTTGCAGTGTTGACCCTTCTTTTTCAAGACCTCTGCAATCCGCCCTGGCATGCTGTCAATTAACTTCTGGGCCACATCCTGACTGATGGCAGCCCATTCTTGCATAATCAATGCTTGGAGTTCGTCAGAATTTGTGTGTTTTTGTTTGTCCACCCGCCTCTTGAGGATTGACCACAAGTTCTCAATGGGATTAAGGTCTGGGGAGTTTCCTGGCCATGGACCCAAAATATCTATGTTTTGTTCCCCGAGCCACTTAGTTTTCACTTTTGCCTTATGTCAAGGTGCTCCATCATGCTGGATAAGGCATTGTTCGTCACCAAATGGTTCCTGGATGGTTGGGAGAAGTTGCTCTCGGAGGAGTTGTTGGTACCATTCTTTATTCATGGCTGTGTTCTTAACTTCTTGGATATAGGGGGCGCTATTTACATTTTTGGATGAAAAACGTTCCCGTTTTAAAAAATATATTTTGTCACGAAAAGATGCTCGACTATGCATATAATTGACAGTTTTGGAAAGAAAACACTGACGTTTCCAAAACTGCAAAGATATTGTCTGTGAGTGCCACAGAACTGATGTTACAGAAAAAAAACAGATAAAAATACAATCAGGAAGTGCCGCATTTTTTGAAACCGCCTCATGGCAATGACTCCTTATATGGCTGTGAACATCTACATCTACCAGGTGGTCGCTTGGTGTCCTCCGTCGCAATTATTGCGTAATCTCCAGCTGCAGTATTTTTCTGTTTTCTTCTGATGAGAAGGCAACTGCCACCACTGATAGATTATCGAATAGATATGTGAAAAACACCTTGAGGATTGATTCTAAACAACGTTTGCCATGTTTATGTCGATATTATGGAGCTAATTTGGAAAAAAGTTTGGCGTTGTAAGTGACTGCATTTTCCGGTGTTTTTCTTAGCCAAACGTGATGAACAAAACGGAGGTATTTCGTCCACACAAATAATATTTTGGGAAAAAATGAACATTTGCTATCTAACTAAGAGTCTCGTCATTGAAAACATACGAAGTTCTTCAAAGGTAAATTATTTTGAATGCTTTTCTTGTTTTTGTGAAAATGTTGCCTGCTGAATGTTAAGCTTAATGCTATGCTAGGCTATCAATACTCTTACACAAATGCTTGTGTAGCTTTGGTTGAAAAGCATATTTTGAAAATCTGAGATGACAGTGTTGTTAACAAAAGGCTAAGCTTGTGTTTGAATATATTTATTTCATTTCATTTGCGATTTTCATGAATAGGAAACGTTGCGTTATGATAATGAGCTTGAGGCTATGATTACGCTCCCAGATACGGGATTGCTCGACGCTAGAGGTTAAGCAAAATTGTGAGTGAGCCCACTCCCTTGGCTGAGAAGCAACCCCACACATGAATGGTCTCAGGATGCTTTACTGTTGGCATGACACAGGACTGATGGTAGCGCTCACCTTGTCTTCTCCGGACAAGCTTTTTTCCAAATGCCCCAAACAATCGGAAAGGGGATTCATCATAAAAAATGACTTTACCACACTCCTCAGCAGTCCAATCTCTGTACCTTTTGCAGAATATCAGTCTGTCCCTGATGTTTTTCCTGGAGAGAAGTGGCTTTGTTGCTGCCCTTCTTGACACCAGGCCATCCTCCAAAAGTCTTCACCTCACTGTGCATGCAAATGCACTCACACCTGCCTGCTGCCATTCCTGAGCAAGCTCTGTACTGGTGGTGCCCCGATCCCGCAGCTGAATCATCTTTAGGAGACGGTCCTTGTGCTTGCTGGACTTTCTTGGGTGCCCTGAAACCTTCTTCCCAACAATTGAACCGCTCTCCTTGAAGTTCTTGATGATTTGATGAATGGTTGATTTAGGTGCAATCCTACTGGCAGCAATATGCAAAGCAATGATGACAGCACATGTTTCCTTGAAGGTAACCTTGGTTGACAGAGGAAGAACAATGATTCCAAGCACCACCCTCCTTTTGAAACTTCCAGTCTGTTATTCGAACTCATCTCCAGCCTTGTCCTCGTCAACACTCACACCTGTGTTAACCTCTCTGATCTCCCAAACCCGGATCCGGTATCGTGACTACAGCCTCAAGCTTATTACCATAACGCAACGTTAACTATTCATGAAAATCGCAAATGAAATGAAATAAATATGCCATCTCTCAAGCTTAGCCTTTTGTAAACAACACTGTCATCTCAGATTTTCAAAATATGCTTCTCAACCATAGGAAAACAATAATCTGTGTAAAAGTAGCTAGCTAGCGTAGCATTTAGCGTTAGCATTAGCGTTAGCATCCAGCACGCAACATTTCAACAAAAACATAAAAGCCTTCACATAAAATCATTTACCTTTGAAGAACTTCTGATGTTTTCAATGAGGATACTCTCAGTTAGATAGCAGATGCTCAGTTTTTCCAAAAATATTCTTTGTGTATTAGAAATAGCTCCATTTTATACATCACATTTGGCTACCAAAAAAACCCGAAAATTCAGTCCTCAAAACGCGAACTTTTTTCCAAATTAACTCCATAATATCGACTGAAAACATGGCAAACGTTGTTTAGAATCAATCATCAAGGTGTTTTTCACATATCTCTTCATTGATATATCGTTCTTGGACGCATGGTTTCTCCCCTATATCAACTGGAAAAGTACAAGCAGCTGGCAATTGCGCACCGAATTCCACGCAGGACACTAGGCGGACACTTGGAAAATGTAGTCTCTCATGGTCAATCTTCCAATGATATGCCTACAAATACGTCACAATGCTGCTAAGACCTTGGGGGAACGACAGAAAGTGTAGGCTCATTCCTTGCGCAATCACAGCCATATAAGGAGACAATGGAAAACAGAGCTTCAGAAATTCTGCTAATTTCCTGGTTGACGCATCATCTTGGTTTCGCCTGTAGAATGAGTTCTGGGGCACTTATAGACAATATCTTTGCAGATTCTGAAACTTCAGAGTGTTTTCTTTCAAAAACTGTCAAGAATATGCATAGTCGAGCATCTTTTCGTGACAAAATATCGCGCTTAAAACGGGAACGTTTTTTATCCAAAAATGAAATAGCGCCCCTAGAGATCCAACAGGTTAACGAGAGAATCACTGACATGATGTCAGCTGGTCCTTTTGTGGCAGGGCTGAAATGCAGTGGAAATGTTTTTGGGGGATTCAGTTCAAAAACACTACAGTAAATACTACAGTTTACTACAGTAATGTCCACAAAAACACTACAGTAAATACTACAGTAATGTCTGCCCAGTACAGTTGAAACTGGGATTCATCTGTGAAAAGCACACTTCTCCAGCCACTGAAGGTGGTTACGACGCCGAACTGCAGTCAAGTCAAGACCCTGGTGATGACGACGAGCACTCAGAGGAGCTTCCCTGAGATGGTTTCTGACAGTTTGTGCAGTAAAAAAATGTTGTTGTGAGAACCCACAGTTTCATCAGATGTCCGGGTGGCTGGTCTCAGATGATACCGCAGTTGAAGAAGCCGGATGTGGAGGTCCAGGGCTGGGGTGATTACACGTGGCTGTGGATGTGAGGCTGGTTGGACTTATTGTCCAATTCTCTAAGGCGACATTGTAGCTTATGGTAAAGACATTAACATGACATTCTCTGTCAACAGCTAAGGTGGACATTCCTGCAGTCAGCATGCCAGTTGCATGCTCCCTCAAAACTTGAGACATCTGTGGCATTGTGTTGCGTGGCAAAACTGCACATATCAGAGTGGCCGTTTATTGTCCCCAGCACAAGGTGCACCTGTCTAATGATCACACTGTTTAAACAGATTCTTGATATGCCACACCTGTCAAGTGGTTGGAGTATCTTGGCAAAGGAGAAATGCTTTCTAAAAGGAAAAATAAATTTGTGCTATTTTTTGTTTGTTGAGAAATAAGCTTTTTGTGTCTATGGAATATTTCTGGTGTCTTTTATTTCACCTCTAGAAACATGGGACCAACACTTTACATGTTGCGTTTATATTTTTGTTCAGTATAAAAGTCCAACTGTAACGGATGTCATCTGGAGATAGAGAGGAGGACCAAGGTGCAGCGTGGTAAGTGTTCATGTATTTTTAATAAACAAACTGAACACTGGAACAAAACAATAAACGATGTGAACAAAACTAAACAGTACCGTGTGGCCCAAACACTCACACGGAAACAAACATCCATAAACCAAAAGTGAAACCCAGGCTACCTAAGTATGATTCTCAATCAGGTACAACAATTGACAGCTGCCTCTGATTGAGAACCATACTAGGCCGAACTCAAAAACCAACACAGAAAAACATAGACTGCCCACCCCAACTCACGCCCTGACCATACTAAAACAAAGACAAAAACAAAGGAACTAAGGTCAGAACATGACACAAACACTGTTAGGATACAAAAAATGTATTGTCCATTGTCCATAGAGTTGTGGGGAAATCACCTTATCCAAATCTCATCCCTGGCAAATAACACAGGGTGATGATCATCGATCAGGACAAACACAATTGTAATTCTACCTTTAAAAAAAAAACATTTTCCCCAAACAACTAGCCTGGTGTCACAGTGTAATGTCATTGCCTTACTTTCCCTTCTAGCTATTTCACATTAGGTTACCCCAACCCTTTAGAGGTCAACACAAATGACCTATTGGTGACACATACGATAATGTAAATACCACATGTCATACAACAACTATCATGGGAATGGGCGTGTCCTAACAGATCAGAAAATTTGCTACTCATCATTTTTACCCATTCAACATCAGTTATCTTTAAACCCCTGTTGATGCCTTGATATACTGCTATACACTGCTGTACAATGTAAGAGGAACATCAGCATACAGTTAGTTCACTGTTACATAACAGTACACTGGGGGAAAAAAAGCCAATTTAACTAATTCCTTAATCAGCTTAATTTAGTTTCTAGTTTTCTCAACACTAGATTCTAGTGTTGAGTTGCACTTTCGAAAAAAGCTTGTTGAAAACAAATAATCAATTCAATTGAGCCCAAAAACCTATTGAACAGTGAGTCATCGCTTTTCTTTCGTTTCGATGATATACACTGAGTGTACAAACATTACATAGACAGGCTGGCCAGGTGAATCCAGGTGAAAGCTATGGTTCCTTAGTGATGTCACTTGTTAAATCCACTTCAGTCAGTGTAGATGAAGGGGAGCGGACAGGTTAAAGACTGATTTTTAAGCCTTGAAACAATTTCTAAGCCATTCAGAGGGTGAATGGGCAAGACTAAAGATTTAAGTGGCTTAGATCGGGGTATGGTTGTAGGTGCCAGACTAGTAACCGAAAGGTTGCAAGATCGAATCCCCGAGCTGACAAGGTACAAAATCTGTCTTTCTGCCCCTGAATAAGGCAGTGACCCACTGTTCTAGGCCGTCATTGAACATAAGAATTTTTTTTAACTGACTTGCCTAGTTAAAGATAAAATAAAGAGGTAACTACAATTCACTTGAAATGCACACTGGGAAATATGCATGTTGAATAACATGTCCACTCATCCTAAAATTCAAAGTTGAGTAAACATAAAATTCAACTTGAGAATGTATGTTGGTGTTGGTTCAGCTAAAATGCCAAATGTTGAGCAAACTAGAAATTGTATTGCAGCTGGTTTCCTGGATAATGATAACGTGAAGATTTTCGTAGTTGACCAACAAGATCTCACTAACAGCCTATGTAGGTGTTAATGGTGTGATTCCAACATGTTCAATTTGAATTCAAAATAAAGTATTTTGTAAATACTTAATTCTCCGCCAAACAACACCAACTGCTGTTTTGTGGAGGAAAACAGAGCGGGTCGAGCGTAACATGTCAAATCTGTTACCCCCATAAATAGACATCCTATACATGTTTACAACTGCCGTCGTGTTCGTGAAAGTCTCACCTTTCCATGATAGTTAGCCCAACCCATTCTTATGCTACAGGCGTTTTCGTGAGAAGACCAATTTTTGGGGGTTTGACAAACACCACTGTAGCTGTGCCACCTTCCACATCAGATGAGGAAGGCGTGGATGTAGTGGATTGCGACACAGCCCATGTATAAAAAAACAAAACAGATCTCTAGCTTTAGACAGATTTTTATTGATGATAATTTGTTTGACACACAAGTATGTCAGTTGACTCTAGGGGGTGTCGTGGAGTGTCAAGAAGAGAGGCATCAGGTCACATTTTTACAGTCTTTGATATGACTCAACTGGGGATTGAACACCCAACATCCAATCTCACAGCGGACACTCTAACAAGGCCACTGAGTTTGTTTGTGATACTGCGTTCACGTAGGATTCATGGTATGTTGCCTGGAAAAACAATTGGGCAAAAGTTTCTTTCAAACAGTTGGCTATATATAAAAGGCGAATGCTGACAAGAAAGAGGTACAAATCGGACATGGCTTTTGCTGGGAAGAAGTAAGAGACATTAAACTCTGACCCCGTTGTTGAGACTGTTGTCATGGTAACCCGACAGCTACATATTCGTAATTCCTCCATTTAAATTCAGATCTTCCACTGCTTCAAATTTCTTCACATTCACAACAGTAAATTAGCAGCTTGCCATAGCCTACTTGTAAATAATTTCCTCAAAACGTTGTCAGATGTGTTCTGGTAATTATGAGGTGTCGAGGCAAAGACAATTAATTTCTTTATGCAGGTCCTAAGAAACACAAGATGAATAACATGTATTTTCTAAAGAATAGAGTAGCATATGTTGAATGTTACTGGTCTGTGGAGCCGATTGGCTGCAACATGCAAATTAAACCAATAGTTGCTATTTTATTCATTAAACAGACAAGACACAATTAGCCTACATTTCACCTACCCCGATCACAGTCAAGACACAAGGCCTATATGTTATAGTAAGATTTAATATAATAGAACATAACAGAATAAAATACAAATAATATTTTTCACATACAAGTTGAATATAACCAAAAAGTGGTATTTTGAAAAAGAGCCCATGTCCTCATTTATTTTGCCATTGAAGCTTTATAAATGGCTCTTTCTGATCACGTAAAAACATAACAAATCTGACCTGGATTAACCTCTGTAGGATTTCAGAAAGTTGCTTTAAAAAAAAAATCCATGTTGGATGTGATCACACCATCACACACCTTCTCTTCTTGACTACAGATAGCCTACTAGCGATTTGTAGGTTAAGTTATAAACATATGCATATGAACTCATCATTTATTAGCTAAATATAAGAGCCTATAAATATTTACCTGTCAAAGTCAAGAAAATAATATGAAATGGCAGTATGCATTATCCCAGGCTAATTTGACAATATTGTGAGAATAGATAAGAACAGCTCAAGGACAGAACTACATACATTTAAATGGAAAAGAATGAATGCATAAAAAGCGTTACTGAGACGCTTTGTGACTGACACGTATTGACAACAATAGAATGTTCATGATTTATTGCGAAAACGGCAAGATGAGAGGCAGCATTTATAGTGAGGCGTTGGCGGGACTTTTAAATACATTACCGCAAATCATGACTATGGTCGGTTGGCGGGACTTTTAAATACATTACCGCAAATCATGACTATGGTCGGTTGGCGGGGCTTTTAAATACATTACCGCAAATCATGACTAGGGTCGGTTGGCGGGACTTTTAAATACATTACCGCAAATCATGACTATGGTCGGTTGGCGGGACTTTTAAATACATTACCGCAAATCATGACTATGGTCGGTTGGCGGGACTTTTAAATACATTACCGCAAATCATGACTATGGTCGGTTGGCGGGACTTTTAAATACATTACCGCAAATCATGACTAGGGTCGGTTGGCGGGACTTTTAAATACATTACCGCAAATCATGACTATGGTCGGTTGGCGGGACTTTTAAATACATTACCGCAAATCATGACTAGGGTCGGTTGGCGGGACTTTTAAATACATTACCGCAAATCATGACTATGGTCGGTTGGCGGGACTTTTAAATACATTACCGCAAATCATGACTATGGTCGGTTGGCGGGACTTTTAAATACATTACCGCAAATCATGACTAGGGTCGGTTGGCGGGACTTTTAAATACATTACCGCAAATCATGACTATGGTCGGTTGGCGGGACTTTTAAATACATTACCGCAAATCATGACTAGGGTCGGTTGGCGGGACTTTTAAATACATTACCGCAAATCATGACTATGGTCGGTTGGCGGGACTTTTAAATACATTACCGCAAATCATGACTAGGGTCGGTTGGCGGGACTTTTAAATACATTACCGCAAATCATGACTATGGTCGGTTGGCGGGACTTTTAAATACATTACCGCAAATCATGACTAGGGTCGGTTGGCGGGACTTTTAAATACATTACCGCAAATCATGACTATGGTCGGTTGGCGGGACTTTTAAATACATTACCGCAAATCATGACTAGGGTCGGTTGGTGGAAATAAAAGAAGCAGGTTTTGTTGCCAGCCAAGGCGGCAAACAGTTTGGCAGCATGGTAAAGTTGGTGGGGAAAAGTCTTGGTATGAAAGGTATATAAACATCCAAAATCATAATGCAAACAAATTACTTGTTTTTTTTTCTCCAACAAGGCAGCAACTACTCTTCATAGGGGTCCAGCGAAATTAAGGCGGTTAAACAATTTTAAAAACATTACAATACATTCACAACAGATTTCACAACACAGGCTTTGCTTGACATACTGATAGGTTTCATACAACCACTTTCAAACACTGCAGCAGACTGCCCTGTTGATTTTGGATCGAGTTCAGGCATAACAGTGACCTCTCACAGAAGTCATCCACCGTCAAATCTGAGAATCTCCTTGCGTCCCCTCTCCGCGTCTCTTTTTCAAAACCCATTGGAGGAGAAGGTTAGTGGCGCGGGACCTCTGGCTTTCTCATCCAATGGGTTTTGAGAAGGAGGCGAGGAGAGCGGACACGAAGACTTGGCAATTGAGATTCTCCTCATGACTGTGCTTCCGTTGTGGGTGTGGTAGCGAAACAACCTTTATTTGCTTGTAATTAACATATATGAATATGTATTTCCATTTCCCCTCGACAGTGGAAGAACTGTTCTGGCACTACTTGAAATAGAGGTATGCTTCATCACTATCATCAAAAGACCGCTGAGATTTAATGGTTTCAGACGGCACTATATCCTCTCTCTTCCGTATTTTTTGTTCGGTGCAGCAATAGAGCAGTGTTTGAACTAGGGCTGATAATACAGGCTGAACATATGATCTAAAGATGCTCAAACCATCCACTGTGCAACAACCTTTCAGGGTTATTTTACTTCAGGTTAGATCTACGTGTGGATGAAACATGCAGTCATCAACATTCTACTTTGAACCTCCTGCCATTTTAGATTTACATTTTGAAGGTGGAAACGTTGGGGGAAAACGTCAACTCAGGAGGGTGTAGCCTGCGGAAGGGGCAGTATCCTGTCAGAAACAATGGATTTCATGTCATCACCACCACAGCAGGGTGACAGAAGTCACCATCCTGTCATGTCTATGGTGAGGCCAGAGCAGAGACAAGGACACGAGGAAGGACAATTTCACCGGCCCCACTGCCTTTACTAAAATGAAACCAAAACGTTCAGTTTTAGAATTCTTCAAAACAAAGGTATTAGACTTTTCCTTGTGTATTTGAAATATATCTCAAATACATTGTTTTTGGGGTATACATTTCGCACTTCTTTGTACTATTTGATACATAAGTACATTTTGCATTTTTTCCCACATTTATTCACCTACAGTGCCTTGCGAAAGTATTCGGCCCCCTTGAACTTTGCGACCTTTTGCCACATTTCAGGCTTCAAACATAAAGATATAAAACTGTATTTTTTTGTGAAGAATCAACAACAAGTGGGACACAATCATGAAGTGGAACGACATTTATTGGATATTTCAAACTTATTTAACAAATCAAAAACTGAAAAATTGGGCGTGCAAAATTATTCAGCCCCTTTACTTTCAGTGCAGCAAACTCTCTCCAGAAGTTCAGTGAGGATCTCTGAATGATCCAATGTTGACCTAAATGACTAATGATGATAAATACAATCCACCTGTGTGTAATCAAGTCTCCGTATAAATGCACCTGCACTGTGATAGTCTCAGAGGTCCGTTAAAAGCGCAGAGAGCATCATGAAGAACAAGGAACACACCAGGCAGGTCCGAGATACTGTTTGAAGAAGTTTAAAGCCGGATTTGGATACAAAAAGATTTCCCAAGCTTTAAACATCCCAAGGAGCACTGTGCAAGCGATAATATTGAAATGGAAGGAGTATCAGACCACTGCAAATCTACCAAGACCTGGCCGTCCCTCTAAACTTTCAGCTCATACAAGGAGAAGACTGATCAGAGATGCAGATGATCACTCATGGATGAACTGCAGAGATCTACAGCTGAGGTGGGAGACTCTGTCCATAGGACAACAATCAGTCGTATATTGCACAAATCTGGCCTTTATGGAAGAGTGACAAGAAGTAAGCCATTTCTTAAAGATATCCATAAAAAGTGTCGTTTAAAGTTTGCCACAAGCCACCTGGGAGACACACCAAACATGTGGAAGAAGGTGCTCTGGTCAGATGAAACCAAAATTGAACTTTTTGGCAACAATGCAAAACGTTATGTTTGGCGTAAAAGCAACACAGCTGAACACACCATCCCCACTGTCAAACGTGGTGGTGGCAGCATCATGGTTTGGGCCTGTTTTTCTTCAGCAGCGACAGGGAAGATGGTTAAAATTGATGGGAAGATGGATGGAGCCAAATACAGGACCATTCTGGAAGAAAATCTGATGGAGTCTGCAAAAGACCTGAGACTGGGACGGAGATTTGTCTTCCAACAAGACAATGATCCAAAACATAAAGCAAAATCTACAATGGAATGGTTAAAAAATAAACATATCCAGGTGTTAGAATGGCCAAGTCAAAGTCCAGACCTGAATCCAATCGAGAATCTGTGGAAAGAACTGAAAACTGCTGTTCACAAATGCTCTCCATCCAACCTCACTGAGCTCGAGCTGTTTTGCAAGGAGGAATGGGAAAAAATGTCAGTCTCTCGATGTGCAAAACTGATAGAGACATACCCCAAGCGACTTACAGCTGTAATCGCAGCAAAAGGTGGCGCTACAAAGTATTAACTTAAGGGGGCTGAATAATTTTGCACGCCCAATTTTTCAGTTTTTGATTTGTTAAAAAAGTTTGAAATATCCAATAAATGTCGTTCCACTTCATGATTGTGTCCCACTTGTTGTTGATTCTTCACAAAAAAATACAGTTTTATATCTTTATGTTTGAAGCCTGAAATGTGGCAAAAGGTCGCAAAGTTCAAAGGGGGCCGAATACTTTCGCAAGGCACTGTAAATGTAGAATATTGTGTCCTTTTGTGTCCTTACATTACATTATTTTAATAATTAAATTCTCTCACTTACCTGGCAGTATAAAGATTTAACAGTAGCATACTTTTTAAAGAAGTACCAGGGGCCTCATTTATCAATTGTGCGTAAATGTTTGACTAAATTCTGGCATACATGGATTTTCAAGGGTTTGCATGCGCCACAAATGATTAGGATTTATCAAACTGTAGCACTCAACATATACGCATGTTTTTACTGATAAATCAGAGAACGAACGCTGCAACCAGAGATAGGCAAAAATGACAAAATACCATAACGATCAATGTATCAAAATAAACTACAAACACTTGTATTTTGTAATGTATTTAATTTTTTAAAAAACATATTTTTTATTTTAAAATACATTTGCAATTAGCCGACCAAACAGCAACAACACTTGCTTACTTCACTTACTTGCTACGGCTGTCATATGGTGGATATGTTGTTGTTTATCTATCTCTAATCAAATCAAATTTTATTGTTCACATACACATGGTTAGCAGATGTTATTGCGAGTGTAGCGAAATGCTTATCTTAGTTGAATGCACTGACTGTAAGTCACTCTGGATAAGAGTGTCTGCTAAATGACCAGAATGTACAGTGCATTAGGAAAATATTCAGATCCCTTGATTTCCCCCACATTTTGTTCTAAAATGTATTTAATCGTTTTTTCCCACTCATCAATCTACACACAATACCCCATTATGACAAAGCAAAAACAGGTTATTAGACATTTTCGCTATCACATTTACCTAAGTATTCAGACCTTCTACTCAGGACTTTGTTGAAGTACCTTTGGCAGCAATTGTAACCTCAAGTCTTCTTGGGTATGACGCTACAAGCTTAGCACACCTTTATTTGGGGAGTTTCTTTGATTCTTCTCTGCAGATCCTTTCAAGCTCTGTCAGGTTGGATGGGGAGCGTTGCTGCACAGCTATTTTCAGGTCTCTCCGGGGTTGTTCATTCGGGTTCAAGTCTGGGCTCTGGCTGGGCCACTCAAGGACATTCAGAGACTTGTCCAGAAGCCACTCCTGCGTTGTCTTGGCTGTGTGCTTTGGGTCGTTGTCCTGTTGGAAGGTGAACCTTCACCCCAGTCGGAGGTCCTGAGCACTCTGGAGAAGGTTTTCATCAAGGATCTGTCTGTACTTTGCTCAATTCATCTTTGCCTCGATCCTGACTAGTCTTCCAGTCCCTCAGCTGAAAAACATTCCCACAGCATGATGCTGTCACCACCATGCCATAGGGATGATGCCAGGCTTCCTCCAGATGTGACGCTTGGCATTCAGGCCAAAGAGTTCAATCTTGGTTTCATCAGACCAGAGGATCTAGTTTCTCATGGTCTGAGAATCTTTAGGTGCCTTTTGGCAAACTCCAGGTGGGCTGTCATGTGCCTTTTACTGAGGAGTGGCTTCCGTCTGGCCACTAGTAAAACGGCCTGATTGGTGGAGTGCTGCAAAGATGGTTGTCCTTCTAGAAGATTCTCTCATCTCCACAAGGGAACTCTAGAGCTCTGTCAGAGTGACCATCGGGTTCTTGGTCACCTCCCTTACCAAGGCCGTTTTCCCCCGATTGCTCAGTTGGGCCGGGTGGCCAGCACTAGGAAGAGTCTTGGTGGTTCCAAACTTCTTCAATTTAAGAATGATGGAGGCCACTGTGTTCTTGGGGACCATCAATGCTGCAGAAATGTTTTAGTACCCTTCCCCAGATCTGTGCCTCGACGCAATCCTGTCTTGGTGCTATACGGACAATCCCTTCGTCCTCATAGCTTGGTTTTTGCCCTGACATGCACTGTCAACTGTGGGACCTTAATGTGTGTGCCTTTCCAAATCATGTCCAATCAATTGCATTTACCACAGGTGGACTCCAATCAAGTTGTAGAAACATGTCAAAGATGATCAATGGAAACAGGATGCACCTGAGCAGAATTTCAATTCTCATAGCAAAGGGTCTGAATACTTATGTAAATAAGGTATTACAATTTTTTTTCCTTAAAACCTGTTTTTCTTTGTCAGTATGGGGTATTAAATTGCTGAGAATTTTTGATTTATTTAACCCAATTTAGAATAAGGCTGTAACGTAACTAAATGTGGAATACTTTCCGAAGGCAGTGTAAATGTGAAAATGAACATAACTACTGTAAATTAACTGCGAAGCACAGTGGATGTTATCATTGGCCTTGTTTACAGGGAAGAGCTCTGTCTTGTCTTTGGCATCATTAAAAGTGAAGACTGTAATTTAATCTAATCAATTCTCTGTAATTATTATTACGTGACTAAACTAATCATGTAAATGTAATTAACCAGGAAGTCGGGGCACCAAGGAAAATCTTCAGATTACAAAGTTATATTTTTCCTAATATAACTCTTCTGATATTTTAATATCTGATCAATAAGTCTTCTTATCAATGAATTATTCTTTACCTCACATCAGTCTCTTTCCAAAAGTCGTAAATTGTTGGTTATCTGCACGAACCCATCCTTTAGTATGAATCATCCATACACCAACTGGCTTAATATTTCATTTACTAACTAACTAAATAATCACAGAAATGCATAAACAAAGAACAGTAGATCTGTTACTTACAGAAAATAGGGAAGATTCCCTACTGGGCTAAGCCGATATGATGGCTTGGTGGACAAAGGAAAGGGGGTGTGGACTGAGAAGGGGGTGTGTACTGGGAAGGGGGTGTGGACTGAGAAGGGGGTGTGGACAAAGGGAAGGGGGTGTGGACTGGGAAGGGGGTGTGGACTGGGAAGGGGGTGTGGACAAAGGGAAGGGGGTGTGGACGGAGAAAGAGTGGGAAAGACAAAAGGGATCTCTACACACAATTGATAATTACATTAATTGAAATGCTAATCCTTTGCACATGAAAGCTCACTCATTCGGGAAAAATTGCAATCAATATTTATTTACGCCCAATCCGGTCCGTGTCACGACTTCCGCCGAAGTCGGCTCCTCTCCTTGTTCGGGTGGTGTTCGGCGATCGACGTCACCGGCTTTCTAGCCATCGCCGCTCCATTTTTCATGTATCCATTTGTTTTGTCTTGTTCCATACACACCTGGTTTCCATTCCTCAATCAATCTACATGTATTTAGTCCTCTGTTCCCCATCATGTCTTTGTGTGTAATTGTTTATTGTTACGTGGACATTTGTCAGGCGCTGCACTTTTGTTATGTTTTTTTGGCACTAGTATGTTTGATGTGCTGTCGTTTGTTGACCGGTATTATACTCCGCTCTCCTGCACTTGACTTCGCCTCCCATATACAGCCTAACAGTCCGTCTGCTGGAGAGTTCATCCGAGTCTCTCTCTCTCTCTTTCTGTTTAGGTGTAGATCAAAGTCTTACGTGGTTAGAATGGATACTTCAGAGTACCATTCAGAAATGTTCTCATAGGATGGATGTTTCGGCTGTTATCGGTAATTGCATCCCAGGTTTACATCATTTCTAGCTGCAGACTAGTAATTAGCATCTAAGATTTACTCTTATTCTGTGGGGATAGATAGTCTCAGAGTTTAACCATTTCCAGCCATGTAGCCAATGCTCTACGTGGTATGGTTAGGAAATCAATAACTGTCCGCAATCACAGCTGGCGTTGTGGGTTTGCTTAGTCTAAACTCAAACCTGTGCCACCTCAGCTGACACCGAGGTATGTGTGGTCTAAAGAGGATTTCCTCAAGAGGGGTTTTTACATATACTTTTTTTAATTTAGTTAATTTGGCAGACGGCTCTCATTAGATTTGGGGTTCTTAACAAAAAATGTGGATCAACCAGACATTCTGCCTGATAAAATGAGGTCCCCGCTGAAAAAAAGTTTGAATAAAACAGTTTACGGAAGAAAAAAAAAGAAAAGAAAAAAATCACCCTCATTTGCTGTATGATTTGGGCCACGTCCTTTTCTACAAGAAAGTGGAACAACAAATATTCTCACATTTCTGTAGATGTAGAAGGTTTTAATCTTTCGCATGTGCTTTTTTCAAACCAAAAATGCCGCCTACAGTGAATGCCAAACACTGGCCTCGAATTCTGCACTGGCCTCGAATTGATTGTCTATTGAACTTTTTAAAAGTAAATGCTGCCTACAGCCCACACTTCTATGCAAAAGATGTTGCATTTTGATTGTGTTTCTATCTTCTGGTAAGTTGGCTACTAGGTCTGGTAAGTTGGCTACTAGGTCTGGTAAGTTGGCTACTAGGTCTGGTAAGTTGGCTACTAGGTCTGGTAAGTTGGCTACTAGGTCTGGTAAGTTGGCTATTAGGTCTGGTAAGTTGGCTACTAGGTCTGGTAAGTTGGCTATTAGGTCTGGTAAGTTGGCTATTAGGTCTGGTAAGTTGGCTACTAGGTCTGGTAAGTTGGCTACTAGGTCTGGTAAGTTGGCTACTAGGTCTGGTAAGTTGGCTATTAGGTCTGGTAAGTTGGCTACTAGGTCTGGTAAGTTGGCTACTAGGTCTGGTAAGTTGGCTACTAGGTCTGGTAAGTTGGCTACTAGGTCTGGTAAGTTGGCTATTAGGTCTGGTAAGTTGGCTACTAGGTCTGGTAAGTTGGCTACTAGGTCTGGTAAGTTGGCTACTAGGTCTGGTAAGTTGGCTACTAGGTCTGGTAAGTTGGCTACTAGGTCTGGTAAGTTGGCTATTAGGTCTGGTAAGTTGGCTACTAGGTCTGGTAAGTTGGCTACTAGGTCTGGTAAGTTGGCTACTAGGTCTGGTAAGTTGGCTACTAGGTCTGGTAAGTTGGCTACTAGGTCTGGTAAGTTGGCTATTAGGTCTGGTAAGTTGGCTATTAGGTCTGGTAAGTTGGCTACTAGGTCTGGTAAGTTGGCTATTAGGTCTGGTAAGTTGGCTATTAGGTCTGGTAAGTTGGCTACTAGGTCTGGTAAGTTGGCTACTAGGTCTGGTAAGTTGGCTACTAGGTCTGGTAAGTTGGCTACTAGGTCTGGTAAGTTGGCTACTAGGTCTGGTAAGTTGGCTACTAGGTCTGGTAAGTTGGCTACTAGGTCTGGTAAGTTGGCTACTAGGTCTGGTAAGTTGGCTATTAGGTCTGGTAAGTTGGCTATTAGGTCTGGTAAGTTGGCTATTAGGTCTGGTAAGTTGGCTATTAGGTCTGGTAAGTTGGCTACTAGGTCTGGTAAGTTGGCTATTAGGTCTGGTAAGTTGGCTATTAGGTCTGGTAAGTTGGCTATTAGGTCTGGTAAGTTGGCTATTAGGTCTGGTAAGTTGGCTACTAGGTCTGGTAAGTTGGCTATTAGGTCTGGTAAGTTGGCTATTAGGTCTGGTAAGTTGGCTATTAGGTCTGGTAAGTTGGCTATTAGGTCTGGTAAGTTGGCTATTAGGTCTGGTAAGTTGGCTATTAGGTCTGGTAAGTTGGCTACTAGGTCTGGTAAGTTGGCTATTAGGTCTGGTAAGTTGGCTATTAGGTCTGGTAAGTTGGCTACTAGGTCTGGTAAGTTGGCTACTAGGTCTGGTAAGTTGGCTACTAGGTCTGGTAAGTTGGCTACTAGGTCTGGTAAGTTGGCTATTAGGTCTGGTAAGTTGGCTACTAGGTCTGGTAAGTTGGCTATTAGGTCTGGTAAGTTGGCTATTAGGTCTGGTAAGTTGGCTATTAGGTCTGGTAAGTTGGCTATTAGGTCTGGTAAGTTGGCTACTAGGTCTGGTAAGTTGGCTACTATATCACACTACTATCACACAGCGATACGGCAATAGGCTACCAGTCTATTTACTTGATAATGGTTGGCTATTTAATAAGCATTGAATAATTGGTAGCCTAATATTTGTAGTGGAGCGGGAATAAAGAGACATGTCCTGCAATATGACTATGAATTAAGCCTATATAATAGAAGTCAAATAAACACACACTACATAACCCAAAAGCATGTGGACACCTGCTCGTCGAATATCTCATTCCGAAATCATGAGCATTAATATGGAGTTAGCCTTTGCTGCTATAACAGCCTCCACTCTTCTGGGAAATCTTTCCACTAGATGTTGGAACATTGCAGCGGGGACTTGCTTCTATTCAGCCACAAGAGCATTAGTGAGGTCGGGCACTAAGGCTGTTGCCGTGACTGTATTACCGCCACACCGGCGGCCGCGAGTCATGAAGGCAGTCAAATTCCATGTGACCTTTTAGTCATGGTAATTAGGCTTCTCCAAGCTCTGATGCTGCTGCTGGCCATTAGTAGCCTACCAAACATGCTAACTGCCTGGTACTCAGCAATCTTTTGTCCCTCTAATCACTCTGACATCAATGCAAATGTATTCAAAATTCTAATCAAACACTTCATAAGCGCCCATGAGCCCATGTTGCGCAACATATCTATAGGCTATGCAATTGCTTGAGAAAACAGGGGGGTGGCCTCTATTAAAAAGAGGAGGAGCCGATCAGCTTTCTATAGGCTAGGCCTACCATATTTATTTATCAACTTTTCTAATATTAAGCACATTGCTTATCTTTACAAAAGGAGTATAGTCTATCTGGCTGGCATGAAAATGAAACACGGGAAAATCGTCTTCCATTCACTATGTCAGTGCATAGATTACATGTATTTTTTCTCCTGCCCCTGTTTCGAAACAGGTGATGATAATGGTCCATTCTTAATCAAAACAAATTTCACACATATATTATTTAGTGTATGTACAGTAAAAAAACAAATAAAATCAAGAATAGTCTAATGGGTGACAATATTAGCCTGTCACTTGTGAATGATATATTATCACTTGTTAATGATCCCCAGCTTAAGGCAAGAAACACTGCCTTTTTCTTTTGCGACACACCTCATGGAGCCTAGCCCATAGGCCTATATGTTTTAATAAGGTTAGTATCACACCTCATGTAGCCTAGCCCATAGGCCTATATGTTTTAATAAGGTTAGTATCACACCTCATGTAGCCTAGCCCATAGGCCTATATGTTTTAATAAGGTTAGTATCACACCTCATGTAGTCTAGCCATAGGCCTATATGTTTTAATAAGGTTAGTATCACACCTCATGTAGCCTAGCCCATAGGCCTATATGTTTTAATAAGGTTAGTATCACATCTCATGTAGCCTAGCCCATAGGCCTATATGTTTTAATAAGGTTAGTATCACACCTCATGTAGCCTAGCCCATAGGCCTATATGTTTTAATAAGGTTAGTATCACACCTCATGTAGCCTAACCCATAGGCCTATATGTTTTAATAAGGTTAGTATCACACCTCATGTAGCCTAGCCCATAGGCCTATATGTTTTAATAAGGTTAGTATCACAACTCATGTAGCCTAGCCCATAGGCCTATATGTTTTAATAAGGTTAGTATCACACCTCATGTAGCCTAACCCATAGGCCTATATGTTTTAATAAGGTTAGTATCACACCTCATGTAGCCTAACCCATAGGCCTATATGTTTTAATAAGGTTAGTATCACACCTCATGTAGCCTAACCCATAGGCCTATATGTTTTAATAAGGTTAGTATCACACCTCATGTAGCCTAGCCCATAGGCCTATATGTTTTAATAAGGTTAGTATCACACCTCATGTAGCCTAGCCCATAGGCCTATATGTTTTAATAAGGTTAGTATCACACCTCATGTAGCCTAGCCCATAGGCCTATATGTTTTAATAAGGTTAGTATCACAACTCATGTAGCCTAGCCCATAGGCCTATATGTTTTAATAAGGTTAGTATCACACCTCATGTAGCCTAGCCCATAGGCCTATATGTTTTAATAAGGTTAGTATCACACCTCATGTAGCCTAGCCCATAGGCCTATATGTTTTAATAAGGTTAGTATCACACCTCATGTAGCCTAACCCATAGGCCTATATGTTTTAATAAGGTTAGTATCACACCTCATGTAGCCTAACCCATAGGCCTATATGTTTTAATAAGGTTAGTATCACACCTCATGTAGCCTAACCCATAGGCCTATATGTTTTAATAAGGTTAGTATCACACCTCATGTAGCCTAGCCCATAGGCCTATATGTTTTAATAAGGTTAGTATCACACCTCATGTAGCCTAGCCCATAGGCCTATATGTTTTAATAAGGTTAGTATCACACCTCATGTAGCCTAGCCCATAGGCCTATATGTTTTAATAAGGTTAGTATCACAACTCATGTAGCCTAGCCCATAGGCCTATATGTTTTAATAAGGTTAGTATCACACCTCATGTAGCCTAGCCCATAGGCCTATATGTTTTAATAAGGTTAGTATCACACCTCATGTAGCCTAGCCCATAGGCCTATATGTTTTAATAAGGTTAGTATCACACCTCATGTAGCCTAGCCCATAGGCCTACATGTTTTGATAAGGTTTGTGTCACAACTAAAGTGGCCAAATAACTTACAATTAAGCACATTAAATCTGCTTTACAAGGGGTGTAGAGTCTAACTAGCATACGTACGTAGCACGTGAGTTTCAAGTTTGGGGAAGCTCATTTTTCACCATAAAAATGCACCTTTATAATAAAAGCATTACATGCATAATTGCATTTACGCCCATTTTTTTCTTCCTCTAACGGAACATTTGCGCTTCAAGCCTACTGCCGCGTGAAGAAATCGCCTACTTAAAGCCTACTGCCGCGTGAAAAAATCGCCTAATCGTTTATCAACATTTTAAGATAAATGTTCTGATCTGTTGCGTCAGCCTCATTGCATAAACACATTTTTTTTATGCTAGTGGTTGTATTAATTTGGGATCTACTGTCCCAGACTATGTTTGCAATATTTCTTTCTGGCACAGAATAGAATAGATCGACTTTTGTACTGTAGAGGGTAGTAGATTGATATAGGCTAGTGCTTTTGCTGTTCATCTTGTTGGCTGATGAAAAGTAAATGTAACCAGTTCAATCAATATCTCCAATATGCACCTCGGAATTGGATAAGGACACTCGCTGTTGCATCCCAGAAGTGTCTATCTTCAGTTATAGCCTGTGAAAAAGACCTAATCACGTGAAACAGAGCCTTGTGAATGAGAGGTGCTTTGGAGCACACTGCATTCATGGAGAAGGGAACAAGTGTTTGTCAAATTGTGAATGAGAGACTGATGAAGTCAATCAAATTCAAATTCAAATGTATTTTTAATTTATAATAATTTATAAATGTTTTTATATAGCCCTTCTTACATCAGCTGATGTCACAAAGTGCTGTACAGAAACCCAGCCTAAAAACCCACAAACAGCAGGCAATGCAGAAGTAGAAGCACAGTGGCTAGGAAAAACTAGCAGGAATCTAGGAAGAAACCTAGAGAGGAACCAGGCTCTGAGGGGTGGTCAGTCCTCTTCTGGCTGGGCCAGCACAAAAAACAAGCTACTTTTTTCAAATAATCTTTAGAGTCGCATTCAATGTATTAAAAATCAAAACATATAGCCCAACTTTTGTATCACAACTAAAGTTACATAAATAACTCTAAATTAAGCATATAGGAGTACATATTTCTATGTTAACGCTCAACACAGAATAGCCGCATGTGCGCACTCCATTAAATTGTTTTGAGAAAATATCCTTTCTATTTTATTAAATTGTATATATTTAATTTAACTAGGCAAGTCAGTTAAAAAGAATTCTTATTTACAATGACGGCCTTACCCGGCCAAACGACACCCTATGGGACTCCCAATCACAGCCGGTTGTGATACAGCCTGGAATTGAACCAGGGTCTGTAGTGACACCTCTTGCACAGAGATGCAGTGCCTTAGACTGCTGCACCACTCGGGAGCCCACATATATACTTAGTATTCTTCATACTATAATATAAAATAATTCCATGGAATTCTAAGCAAATCTTATCTGCTAAATGAACTAGTGTAGCCCACAGCCATATTATGGCATAGCCAGATCAGGACTATTCTGTTCTTCTGAAATAGACTACGTTTTCTTCATATCATCTTTCTTTAGACCGGTCTAAAATAAATAATGGATTTATCGTGAAGGTGTCGGCTTCATTACAAGGATTTATTAGACCTTTTAAAATGTAGTTGTTTCCAAAAGTCTGCATCAGTGGCTGTGTGTGGAAGCCAGGAAATGCTAAATGTGTTTATGTTAATTAACGGTCAATTTACCTTTGCTTATATCATGTTACCAAAAGGTGTCCACTACCCCAAAAAAATCCCACTACTCCCACGTGCACGCTCGCACGTAGATCAGTGAAGCTTCTAGTAACCTTGACTGGAGGAAAAAGTCTGCAACTCTCTCTGAGGGTTGGCTCTTAATGAATACACAATACTTTGCCATATAAATTACAAATGGTCATGTCATGTCAGGAACATGTCAACATACTGTTTCATACTGGTTCATACTGGTTCATACTGGTTCATACTGGTTCATACTGGTTCATACTGGTTCATACGGTTTCATACTGTTTCATACTGTTTCATACTGTTTCATACTGGTTCATACTGTTTCATACTGTTTCATACTGGTTCATACTGTTTCATACTGGTTCATACTGGTTCATACTGTTTCATACTGGTTCATACTGGTTCATACTGTTTCATACTGTTTCATACTGGTTCATACTGGTTCATACTGTTTCATACTGGTTCATACTGGTTCATACTGTTTCATACTGTTTCATACTGGTTCATACTGTTTCATACTGTTTCATACTGGTTCATACTGTTTCATACTGGTTCATACTGTTTCATACTGGTTCATACTGTTTCATACTGGTTCATACTGTTTCATACTGGTTCATACTGTTTCATACTGTTCCATAGCTTCACCTTACTTGGTCCCAAGTATACGATGTCAGTTGAGACAAATGGAGCCTTAAAGGTCATCATGACACTTATTAACATTCAATAGTCCAGGAGGGCTTGAGAACACCTGTTGGACGTGACCATATTGTTATTCATCAAGAGGATCTAGACTACAGGACAGCACGTAAGTATCACGAAATGACACCTTCTCCTCTGGCTCCATTGCTACTCAAATGAGAGAACTGAGTGGATAAAAGACACCGGCTGCCTTTAAATAATACACAGCGTTTAAACGTTATATCATTGGCATATCCCTGAACAGGTACTCAACATCCCAATTGTCATTTTATGATACAACAATTAGGTGGCTTCTTTGTGGAGCACAGGACACACTCAGACAGCTATGAAGGGTGTGATTAGCAACTCATCTATTGTCGTGCTATACCCACATGAAAAAATACTATTGTATACTTCAGGACGCAACACTGAGTGCCAGGACACAGCCATTAGCTGTGGAATATTGGCCCTATTGTGTGTTATTGTTACTATAAACTGGTTACCTATGTAATTAGAAAAGTTTAAAAAAAAAAGTTTTGTCATACCCGTGTCAGCCAATCACCATTCAGGGCTTGAATCAATCCAGTTTATAATATGGTATGTATACTGTCGTAATACTACTGTATATATATATTATAGTATTCACTGAAGTGTATTTGCTGATTTTTCTGTATTTTATGTAGTATGTTTGCATGCTGTAGGATTTACAGTTTACTGTAATAATATTGTGTTTTTGTTAGATTATTTTTTATATAAAAGGGTAGGCTTTCTTCTTGAGGAACCCTACTGGATAGATACCAAAAGAGCCCATTTTCTATAACCTAGGGGAGATGGACTGGAGGCTGAACAGTCTGAACAGATTACACTTGTATAAAATAATTTACAAAAAAGTTATAACCTCTAGGTTCAGACTTGGCATGTAGGTTTCTCACTCATTGGTGGAACACGTTTGGATGTGGGGGAGGGGAATAGGTGGGGTATAGGCAAACTAAATACTGTACTATTACTACACTGTAAACACCAAGACATTTTCAACTCATACTAATCAAATAGTAGTAAATCAAATGGTAAGTTGAACTCGAAGTCAATAAAAAGTCTGTATTACTGGTGGTACTGACTCAAAACTAAATTAGAAGTCACACCAACTAAAATGTTTTAAGATATGATAACAAATACACTTTTTTTCCCAGCATGCTCTACTGCAGGTTGATTTACAAAAATCGGTGTTTTTACGTGTACATTGGGTGATTGATTGATTAATCTTATATTACACCAAGATAAATAACATATATTTTGTTCTAAACTAATACAATTATTTAGTTAGATTTTTTTGCACCCATTACTGAAATGGTTGTTCCCGGTTTAAATGAATAAGTAATCCCCTCATACTTTACCCAATCCCGGCAGTTATTATGGATACAGGTTGCGAGCGAATACAAATTTAAACTCAAATCAAATCAAATTTTATTTGTCACATACACATGGTTAGCAGATGTTAATGCAGTGTAGCGAAATGCTTGTGCTTCTAGTTCCGACAATGCAGTAATGCAAACTGGAGTGTAATTTAACTCTAGTAGGATTCCAACAGGATTTACACGTCACTTACACGTGATTAGAAAATTCCCAGGTTTTCCAAAAATTCTGTCTGGAAAACTTTCAACCAGGATTTTTTGAAACTCAGGAAAAAGTTGCTGTATTTTGTGACTCCACTTGCAGGCCTGAAAGCCACGAATAAAACTAGGGATGAAAATAAGTCCTTATGCGATATCTAGTGTATTGTCATAAAGAGTTTAATTAAAATGACATTTACTCAGGAACCCACTTAATGATGGCCACAGGATTGTAAAGGAAGGAATTCAATTCTGTCTAACAAATACAGCCATGGATGGTAACTCTACAATTCACTCGAAAAGGCAAGACATGCTGGGATATTATATTGGAGGCGTGGCTTAGCGGGGGCATTACTCTGTAAAACTGATACAACTCAAATCTGGACCTCCTACAGCAGCATTTCCCAAACCCGGTCCTTGGGACCCCAAAGGGTGCACGTTTTGGTTTTTCCCCTAACACTACACAGCTATTTCAAATAATAAATGAATCATTAAGCTGTGTAGTGTTAGGGCAAAAACATGCACCTCTTGGGGTCTCGAGGACCGAGTTTGGGGATACCCTGAATGTAAAGATTATCTACACTCAAAAAGCTTATTTCTCTAATATGCACAAATTTGTTAATATCCCTGATAGTGAGCATTTCTCCTTTGCCAAGATAATCCATCCACTTTTTATTTAATTTATTTATTTCACCTTTATTTAACCAGGTAGGCAAGTTGAGAACAAGTTCTCATTTACAATTGCGACCTGGCCAAGATAAAGCAAAGCAGTTCGACACATACAACGACAGAGTTACACATGGAGTAAAACAAACATACAGTCAATAGTACAGTATAAACAAGTCTATATAAGATGTGAGCAAATGAGGTGAGATAAGGGAGATGAAGGCAAAAAAAGGCCATGGTGGTGAAATAAATACAATAAATACTTGACACTTGACAGGTGTGGCAAATCAAGAAGCTGATTTAATAGCATGATTATTACACAGGTGCACCTTCTGCTGGGGACAATAAAAGGTCACTCTAAAATGTGCGGTTTTGTCACACAGCACAATGCCACAAATGTCTCAAGTTTTGAGGGAGCATTAATTCCTCTACCATAAGCCGCCTCCAGTGTTAGTTTAGCTCATTTGGCACTACGTCCAACCTGTCTAAACTGCAGACCACAGGTAACCACGCCAGCCCAGAACCTCCATTTCTGGCCTCTTCACCTCCACTTCCTGCCAATGTCTAGCAACTTTACAGGATATGTAGGTGTTGCTGTAGGCCCTCCTTGGTTGAGGACGGCATTAACAAAAAATCTGTGCAAAATAGTGTCGTGTCTTTGGCTATGCCCGATTAAGTGATATGACATGCTATTCTATAAAATAATTTATCCATAATTAATATTAACTGATTGAGCTAATCATGTAAATGTAAAAAGCTAGAGAGTCGGGGCACCACTAAATAATATTTATAGAGCTGTTATCTTCCGAATAAACTCTTAAAGACCTAGTCATATTTTACATAAATTGCAGTCAATATTAATCGTCACCTTAATTCAGTCTCATCTGAAAGTTGTAAATTCTTGGTTATCTTCACGAACCCTGGCTAACTAGTTGAATCAGCAATACAAAATTGGGGTTAATTATTTATTTACTAGATAACTAACTAATCACACATAATTACATGAACAAAGGATTAATTATACCTTGATTACAAATTACGTCATAAAGGAAAACATCCCTAGCGGGCGGAACAGATTTAACAGCTGGTTACACAAAAGAAAAGGGCTGGGTTTGAGTGAAAGAGCGGGAAGACTGAGGGACAAAGGAAGAAGCTGTTCTATCGTAAATACAGTATCTTATACATTCTAAATTACCGCCCATTTGGAAAAGGACAATGCAATAAATATCCTTTGTTCTTTGAAGAATGTCTCTGGTGGTCAATTGGATATGTTGTAGTAACGTCGTTGTGTGATAGACAGAATACTCTGTCTGTTCCTTCCTTACCCTCGTTTGCAGCTGCTGTTGCTAACTCAACGGCTAGGAGGTATCACTTCTGTAGTGAATAAGAGTTCAAAGTTCATACCATTCGCAACCAAAGCTCACGCTGATGTTGGCTTCGTTCTGTAGTTATTATCTAAACAAGACCGTCGTCCTCACATCGTCGTCAAGGATTTATATAGTGGAGCAAGAAGGGTGGAGCGGGAACTCTCAACAAGTTTTGACACCAACCAAATTGACATCATATTCATTAAGTATTTGAGCATATGTTCAATTGGTCGGATTACCAGAACATAGTTAATTTCCCCCACCTTCTGATGATCCCATAATCTCTATGTTAACCAAGGGGTTTTCAAATGTAACATCAGTAGGGTAGAGAGAGGAAAAAGGGGGGAAGAGGTATTTATGACTGTCATAAACCTATCCCCAGGCCAACGTCATGACACTAGGATGCTATTTGGTGTTTAACAGAGAGTACACACTGGCAGAATAGCTGACCACTGTGACTGACCCAAAATTAAGGAAATATTTAACTATGTACAGTCTCAGTGATCATATCCTTGCTATTGAGAAAGGCCGCTGTAGGCAGACCTGACTCTCAAGAGAAGAGAGGCTATGTGCTGCCCACAAAATGAGGTAGAAACTGAGCTGCACTTCCTAACCTCCATCCAAATGTATTAAAGACACATATGTCCCCCAGATTAAACAGATTCACAAAGAATTAAAAAACAAACCAACATTTGACAAACTCCCATATCTACAGGGTGAAATTCCACAGTGTGCCATCACAGCAGCAACCTGTTGCCACAAGAAAAAGGCAACCAGTGAAGAACAAACACCATTGTAAATACAACCCATATTTATGTTTATTTATTTCCCTTTTGTAACTTTAACTAATTTGCCCATTGTTGCAACACTGTATATAGACGCAATGTGACATTTGAAACGTCTTTATTCTTTTGGAACTTCTGTGAGTGTAATGTTTACTGTTCATTTCCATTGTTTATTTCACTTTAGGTTATAATCTACTTCACTTGCTTTGGCAAACAGAGGACAGGCTGCAGGAGAGACAGGGAACAGAGGACAGGCTGCAGGAGAGACAGGGAACAGAGGACAGGCTGCAGGAGAGACAGAGAACAGAGGACAGGCTGCAGGAGAGACAGGGAACAGAGGACAGGCTGCAGGAGAGACAGGGAACAGAGGACAGGCTGCAGGAGAGACAGGGAACAGAGGACAGGCTGCAGGAGAGACAGAGAACAGAGGACAGGCTGCAGGAGAGACAGGGAACAGAGGACAGGCTGCAGGAGAGACAGAGAACAGAGGACAGGCTGCAGGAGAGACAGGGAACAGAGGACAGGCTGCAGGAGAGACAGAGAACAGAGGACAGGCTGCAGGAGAGACAGGGAACAGAGGACAGGCTGCAGGAGAGACAGGGAACAGAGGACAGGCTGCAGGAGAGAAAGAGAACAGAGGACAGGCTGCAGGAGAGACAGGGAACAGAGGACAGGCTGCAGGAGAGACAGGGAACAGAGGACAGGCTGCAGGAGAGACAGGGAACAGAGGACAGGCTGCAGGAGAGAAAGAGAACAGAGGACAGGCTGCAGGAGAGACAGGGAACAGAGGACAGGCTGCAGGAGAGAAAGAGAACAGAGGACAGGCTGCAGGAGAGACAGGGAACAGAGGACAGGCTGCAGGAGAGAACAGAGAACAGAGGACAGGCTGCAGGAGAGAAAGAGAACAGAGGACAGGCTGCAGGAGAGACAGGGAACAGAGGACAGGCTGCAGGAGAGACAGGGAACAGAGGACAGGCTGCAGGAGAGACAGGGAACAGAGGACAGGCTGCAGGAGAGAAAGAGAACAGAGGACAGGCTGCAGGAGAGAAAGAGAACAGAGGACAGGCTGCAGGAGAGACAGGGAACAGAGGACAGGCTGCAGGAGAGACAGGGAACAGAGGACAGGCTGCAGGAGAGAACAGAGAACAGAGGACAGGCTGCAGGAGAGACAGGGAACAGAGGACAGGCTGCAGGAGAGACAGGGAACAGAGGACAGGCTGCAGGAGAGACAGGGAACAGAGGACAGGCTGCAGGAGAGACAGAGAACAGAGGACAGGCTGCAGGAGAGAAAGAGAACAGAGGACAGGCTGCAGGAGAGAAAGAGAACAGAGGACAGGCTGCAGGAGAGACAGGGAACAGAGGACAGGCTGCAGGAGAGAACAGAGAACAGAGGACAGGCTGCAGGAGAGACAGGGAACAGAGGACAGGCTGCAGGAGAGACAGAGAACAGAGGACAGGCTGCAGGAGAGACAGAGAACAGAGGACAGGCTGCAGGAGAGAAAGAGAACAGAGGACAGGCTGCAGGAGAGAAAGAGAACAGAGGACAGGCTGCAGGAGAGACAGGGAACAGAGGACAGGCTGCAGGAGAGACAGGGAACAGAGGACAGGCTGCAGGAGAGAAAGAGAACAGAGGACAGGCTGCAGGAGAGAAAGAGAACAGAGGACAGGCTGCAGGAGAGACAGGGAACAGAGGACAGGCTGCAGGAGAGACAGGGAACAGAGGACAGGCTGCAGGAGAGAACAGAGAACAGAGGACAGGCTGCAGGAGAGACAGGGAACAGAGGACAGGCTGCAGGAGAGACAGGGAACAGAGGACAGGCTGCAGGAGAGACAGGGAACAGAGGACAGGCTGCAGGAGAGACAGAGAACAGAGGACAGGCTGCAGGAGAGAAAGAGAACAGAGGACAGGCTGCAGGAGAGAAAGAGAACAGAGGACAGGCTGCAGGAGAGACAGGGAACAGAGGACAGGCTGCAGGAGAGACAGGGAACAGAGGACAGGCTGCAGGAGAGAAAGAGAACAGAGGACAGGCTGCAGGAGAGAAAGAGAACAGAGGACAGGCTGCAGGAGAGACAGGGAACAGAGGACAGGCTGCAGGAGAGACAGGGAACAGAGGACAGGCTGCAGGAGAGAACAGAGAACAGAGGACAGGCTGCAGGAGAGACAGGGAACAGAGGACAGGCTGCAGGAGAGACAGGGAACAGAGGACAGGCTGCAGGAGAGACAGGGAACAGAGGACAGGCTGCAGGAGAGAAAGAGAACAGAGGACAGGCTGCAGGAGAGACAGGGAACAGAGGACAGGCTGCAGGAGAGACAGGGAACAGAGGACAGGCTGCAGGAGAGAAAGAGAACAGAGGAAAGGCTGCAGGAGAGAAAGAGAACAGAGGACAGGCTGCAGGAGAGACAGGGAACAGAGGACAGGCTGCAGGAGAGACAGGGAACAGAGGACAGGCTGCAGGAGAGACAGGGAACAGAGGACAGGCTGCAGGAGAGAAAGAGAACAGAGGACAGGCTGCAGGAGAGAAAGAGAACAGAGGACAGGCTGCAGGAGAGACAGAGAACAGAGGACAGGCTGCAGGAGAGACAGGGAACAGAGGACAGGCTGCAGGAGAGACAGGGAACAGAGGACAGGCTGCAGGAGAGACAGGGAACAGAGGACAGGCTGCAGGAGAGACAGGGAACAGAGGACAGGCTGCAGGAGAGACAGGGAACAGAGGACAGGCTGCAGGAGAGACAGGGAACAGAGGACAGGCTGCAGGAGAGACAGGGAACAGAGGACAGGCTGCAGGAGAGACAGGGAACAGAGGACAGGCTGCAGGAGAGACAGGGAACAGAGGACAGGCTGCAGGAGAGACAGGGAACAGAGGACAGGCTGCAGGAGAGACAGGGAACAGAGGACAGGCTGCAGGAGAGAAAGAGAACAGAGGAAAGGCTGCAGGAGAGAAAGAGAACAGAGGACAGGCTGCAGGAGAGAACAGAGAACAGAGGACAGGCTGCAGGAGAGACAGAGAACAGAGGACAGGCTGCAGGAGAGACAGAGAACAGAGGACAGGCTGCAGGAGAGACAGAGAACAGAGGACAGGCTGCAGGAGAGACAGAGAACAGAGGACAGGCTGCAGGAGAGAACAGAGAACAGAGGACAGGCTGCAGGAGAGAAAGAGAACAGAGGACAGGCTGCAGGAGAGACAGAGAACAGAGGACAGGCTGCAGGAGAGACAGAGAACAGAGGACAGGCTGCAGGAGAGACAGAGAACAGAGGACAGGCTGCAGGAGAGAACAGAGAACAGAGGACAGGCTGCAGGAGAGACAGAGAACAGAGGACAGGCTGCAGGAGAGACAGAGAACAGAGGACAGGCTGCAGGAGAGACAGAGAACAGAGGACAGGCTGCAGGAGAGAAAGAGAACAGAGGACAGGCTGCAGGAGAGAAAGAGAACAGAGGACTGGCTGCAGGACCAGCTAGATCACCACTCAATGACCTGGCCTCACATAGCAGAGGAGCCTACCTCAACCAGCCAGACATCCCCAGCCCTGCCTGCTGCTCACCTCTTCCTCAGCCCACAGAACAACTTCCCACTGACAGCGGCACCAGCACAGACCAGCCACACCCACCAGCCCCCCACCAGCCCCAGCCCCCCACTCTACCCCCTCCAGTCCAGAAGACACACTGTCTTCGAACTGGTGAGACAACAACAGCTAATCAGCTGTGCTAGAGTAGTAACGACTACTCCGCGGCTTCCCTGTTCCATCAATTGCTGCCCCCTGGACCCTATGATCACTTGGCTACATAGTTGATGCCTGCTGGACAGTTCATTAATCACGGTACTCCATTCTGTTTATTTTTTTGTTTTTCTGTCGGCCCCAGCCGCAAACTCGGGCTCTGTGTGTAGTTAACCGACCCTCTGCCCATTCATCGGCATTTTACCTGTTGTTGTTTTAGCTGATTAGCTGTTGTTGTTGTCTTAGCTAGCTCTCCCAATCAACACTTGTGATCACTTTATGCCTCGCTGTATGTCTCTCTCATATGTCAATATGCCTTGTATACTGTTGTTCAGGTTAGTTATCTTTGTTTTAGTTTACAATGGAGCCCCTAGTTCCACTCATTATACCTCTGATACCTCCTTTGTCCCACCTCCCACACATGCGGTGAGCTCACCCATTATAACCAACATGTCCAGACATACAACCTCTCTTATCATCACTCAGTGCCTGGGCTTACCTCTGCTGTACCCGCACCGCACCATACCCCTGTCTGCACATTATGCCCTGAATCTATTCTACCACGCCCAGAAATCTGCTCCTTTTATTCTTTGTCCCCAACGCTCTAGGCGACCAGTTTTGATAGCCTTTAGCCGTACCCTCATCCTACTCCTCCCCTGTTCCTCGGGTGATGTGGAACTAAATTAGAGCTAGCAACAACCCAGGCCCTGCGTGTCCCCAGGCACCCTCATTTGTTGACTTCTGTGATCGAAAAAGCCTTGGTTTCATGCATGTCAACATCAGAAGCCTCCTCCCTAAGTTTGTTTTACTCACTGCATTATCACACTATGCCAACCCAGATGTCCTAGCCGTGTCTGAATCCTGGTTTAGGAAGGCCACCAACAATTCTGAGATTTTCATACCCAACTATAACACTTTCCGTCAAGATAGAACTGCAAAAAGGGGGAGGAGTTGCAATCTACTGCAGAGATAGCCTGCAAAGTTCTGTCATACTTTCCAGGTCTATACCCAAACAGTTCGAACTTCTAATTTAAAAAATTAATCCCTCCAGAAATAAGTCTCTCACTGTTGCCGCCTGCTATCGCCCCCCTCCGCTCCCAGCTGTGCCCTGGACACCATTTGTGAATTGATCGCTCCCCATCTAGCTTCAGAGTTCGTTCTGTTAGGTGACCTAAACTGGGATATGCTAAAGCCTGTTGAGGATAGGGGACAGTATTTTCACTTTGGTTGAATTGCGTGCCCATAGTGAACTGCATCAAACTCTGTCTTAAATTGCTAATATATGCATATTATTATTACTATTGGATAGACAACACTCTGATGTTTCTAAAACTGTTTGAATTATGTCTGTGAGTATAACAGAGCTCATAGGGCAGGCAATCTTCCAAACAAGTTTGGAAATTCTGAAAGTTGGGACAACTTTGACGTCATCGTCCCCTCCCTTCCCAACAACTTATGAATCTGGAAACACTTCCTACGCCTTCCACTAGATGTCCTCATTCATTAGAAAGTGTAATGGAGCATTTGATGTGAACTTTGACCTAATGGGAGGGAAAATAGTCGGTGTCGCAAGAGAATGCCATTTTGCTGTGGCGCATTCCTCTGTGAGTGCTACGGCTGTTCCAATCAGCCCCAGATGAAAACGAATGATCCAGTTGGAACGTTATTGGATATATATATGATAATAACATCCTGAAGATTGATTCTGCACTTAGTTTGACCAGTTTTTTCGACCTGGAATATATCTTTTGGAAGTTTTCATGCAAGTTATCCTGGACCAGAAGTCAGTTTTTGGGCATGTGAGCTGAAAGTGATAGCAAATGCAGCTACTTGGACACTAGTATTGGACATTATGGAACAAAACAACGATTTATTGTGGAACTAGAACTCCTTGCACTACATTCTGATGAAAGATCATCAAAGGTAAGGGAATATTTATGTTGACTCCAACATAGCGGAGAAATATTGTTACGTCTGAGCGCTGTCTCAGATTATTGCAATGATAGGCTTTTTCCGTAACTTAAAAAAATTAATCTGACACAGCGGTTGCATTAAGAACCAGTGTATCTTTAATTATATGTAGAACATGTATCTTTAGTCAAAGTTTATGATGAGTATTTCTGTTATCTGGTGTAGCTTTCTATAATTCCTCCGGATATTTTGGAGGAATTTCTGAACATGGCGTCAATGTAAACCGAGATTTGTGGATATAAAATGCATATTATCGAACAAAACATAAATGTACTGTGTAACATGTCATATGACTGTCATCTGATGAAGATTTTCAAGAGGTTAGTGATTGATTTTATTTCTAATCCTGCTTTTGTGATTTTATCTTTGGCTGGAAAAAATGGCTACGTTTTTTTCTTTGGTTTGGTGGTGGTCTAACATAAATATATGTTGTGTTTTCACTGTAAAACATTTTAAAAACTTGTTAATGTGTGGAGGTTAAATATTTCTAAATAATATTTTTGCATTCCCTGTGCCACCTTTTCAGCTGAACGGGGGGGTGGAGTTCCCTGAGAGGAACGCCTCGCCTCAACAGGTTTTAACACCCCGGCAGTCCTACAATTAAGCTAGATGCCCTCAATCTCACACAAATCACCAAGGAACCCACCAGGTACAACCCTAAATCCGTAAACATGGGCACCCTCATAGACATTATCCTGACCAACTTGCCCTCCAAATATACCTCCGCTGTTTTCAATCAGGATCTCAGCGATCACTGCCTCACTGTAAAGTACATGGAGAACAAGAGCACCTCCTCCCAGGTGCCCACTGCACTGAGGCTAGGTAACACGGTCACCACCGATAAATCCATGATGACCGAAAATTTCAATAAGCATTTCTCAACGGCTGGCCTTGCCTTCCTGCTGGCTACTCCAACCCCGGCCAACAACTCCGCCCCGCCGCAGCTACTCGCCCAAGCCTCTCCAGCTTCTCCTTCACCAAAATCCAGCTAGCAGGTGTTCTGAAAGAGCTGCAAAACCTGGACCCGTACAAATCAGCTGGGCTAGAAAATCTGGACCCTCTCTTTCTAAAACTATCCGCCGCCATTGTTGCAACCCCTATTACCAGTCTGTTCAGCCACTCTTTCGTATCGTCCGAGATCCCTCTTTCGTATCGTCCGAGATCTTCAAAGGGGGTGACACCCTAGAGCCAAACAGTTACAGACCTATATCCATCCTGCCCTGCCTATCTAAAGTCTTCAAAAGCCAAGTTAATAAACAGATCACTGACCATTTCGAATCCCACCGTACCTCTCCGCTGTGCAATCCGGTTTCCGAGCCGGTCACGGGTGCACCTCAGCCACTCTCAAGGTACTAAATGATATCATAACCGCCATCGATAAAAGACAGTACTGTGCAGCCGTATTCATTGACCTGGCCAAGGCTTTCGACTCTGTCAATCATCGTATTCTTATCGGCAGAATCAATAGCCTTGGTTTTTCTAATGACCGCCTCAACTGGTGCCCCAACTACTTTGCAGACAGAGTTCAGTGTGTCAAATCGGAGGGCATGTTGTCCGGACCTCTGGCAGTCTCTATGGGGGTAACACAGGGTTAAATTCTCGGGCCGACTCCTTTCTCTGTATATATCAATGAGGTTGTTCTTGCTGCGGGCGATTCTCTGATCCACCTCTACGCAGATAACACCATTCTGTATACTTCTGGCCCTTCCTTGGACACTGTGCTAACTAACCTCCAAATGAGCTTCGATGCCATACAACACTCCTTCCGTGGCCTTCAACTGCTCTTAAACGCTAGTAAAACCAAATGCATGCTTTTCAACCGTTCGCTGCCCGCGCCCGGTTCCGACCTAGAATATGTGGACAACTATAAATACCTAGATGTCTGATTAGACTGTAAACTCTCCTTCCAGACTGCCCAACAACGCAGAGGGCCATGGAGCTGCTTGATAAGGCCCATCTCCTGTCGCCAAGCCACATATCATACATACCAGAAGCAACGACCTGCGTGCTCAGCAGGAGAGGGTGGCGACTTCACTACGGGGAGGGATCGAGAAGGCCTCCGCAATCTTCCCCAACTCAAGGATCATGGTGTCAACCCTTCTACAGAGGAAGAACTTCCACCCTACCACAATCCAAAAAATAAACGCCAGCTTCTCCCGGGACTGTGCCCTGCGACCCAATGTACACCTGGCCCACCATCCCACCCTCGATCTGAACTGTCTCCATGACCATGTTCACCTGTACAGGGAGACAGTCCCCATCCTTGCCAAAACTCTCGGACGTTGCTTTAAACCGCAGCCCGACCTCTCCATCCAGGTACAGCGGAGCAATCTCCACCCCTCCGAGATCACTGAGAAAACACCCCGGACCAGCACCCTGGCCCCCCCAGCCATGACCACAGCACCACCAACCTCAATGCCCACCACAGCCAGTATAGCACAGACCACCCCAGCCAAGCTTCCGACCTACCCAGACGAGGCCTGCCACCGCCTCCTCCCCATCCCAGACCCCCACCTGGAGGAGCCACAGCCCAGCAGGCAGAGCTACGCCCACCAACGAAATGAGTGACATTAAACAAATGCTGAGTCTACTATACTCACATGTGATAGGCCGGGGGTCATGGTAAGATGAGCGCAAGAACTCCACCATCATCACACTACATCCACCCAAGTGGCATGACACAAATGCTATCTTAAATGATAAACAAATCACATTTGCATAATAAGACGTTACGTTAATTGATAAATCCTTTATTATAATAGTTATTGGATTGTGAGTGTTTGTCTCATTTTAAAGGTCAAGAGCAGAAACCTGGACTTCCTGAAAGAAATTGATGATGTTGATATTGTAGTACTACAGGAAACATGGTGCAGAGGTGATGTTTCCACTGGCTGTCCACTAAGTTATAGGGAGATGATCATACCATCCAATAAATTAAAAGGAATCAAACAGGGCAGAGACTCAGGGGGAATGCTAATATGGTATAAATCTGAACTATTTAATTCCATCGAATTGATCAAAACAGGAGAATTCTTTATCTGGTTAACAATCAAGGAGATAAACACCTACCAGGAAGCAACAACCTTTCCCTCCCCACATACAGACAGGAAGCAGCAACCTTTCCCTCCCCACATACAGACAGGAAGCAGCAACCTTTCCCTCCCCACATACAGACAGGAAGCAACAACCTTTCCCTCCACACATACCCCTCCAGAAACAACTATGACAAAGTGAAAACAAAAACAGAATACAGCTCCTGCATCTCTGTCGAACACTGGGTCTGTACATAGTCAATGGTAGGCAAAGAGGGGACTCTTTTGGTAGGTACACCTATAGCTCATCCCTTGGCAGCAGCACTGTAGACTACTTCCTCCCCGACTTAAACCCAGAGTCTCTCAGAGCCTACACAGTCAGCCCACTAACACCTCTCTCGGGCCACAGTAAAATCACAGTGTATCTGAGAAGAGCGGAACCCAACCATGAAGCATCACGGCCCAATAAATGACATGGTACTAAACAGGCCTATAGATGGAGTGCAAACAGTACAGACATTCGTAGCCAAAAAATACAATCTCTCCTGGACAACTTTTTAGCCTTAACATTCTCCTACAGCAATGAAGGTGTACATTTGGCCGTTTGGAACAGAAACGTCATACTTGACAAATTAGCCTCCTTGGCTAATCTAAAGAAACATAAAAACAAACCAGAAATAACAGATTATGAAAAATGGTTTGATAATAATTGGAGAAATCTAAGAAAGTCATTGAGAAATATATCTCATCAAAAACACAGAGAACCAGACAACAAAAAATATAGGCCTTCAATATGGGGAAACACTGAAGCAATACAAACACACCCTAAGAACAAAAAAGGAACAGTACATTAGAAATCGGCTGGATGGAATTGAGGAATACATAGAATCAAACCACTTCCGGGAGAATTGGAATAACTTAAACAAACCTCATCAGGAGGAAATGGCTTTCCAAAATGGGGATATGTGGAGAAATCACTTTGTAAACCTCTACAGCAATATAACAAAGAGCCCAGAACAAAAAGATATACAAGACCAATTACAAATCCTTGAATCACCAGTCAAAGACTATCAGAATCCTGTGGATACCCCAATTACAGAAGAAGAATTATTGGAAAAACTATGCACTCTCCAACCCAAAAAGGCCTGTGGTGCTGATGGTATTTTAAATTAAATGATCAAATATACAGACCACAAATTTAAATTGGCTATACTCAAATTCTTCAACATTATCCTCACTGCAGGTATTTTCTCCGACATTTGTAACCAAGGATTGATCACACCAATCTATAAAAATGGAGACAAATTTGACTCAAATAATTACAGAGCTATATGCATTAACAGCAACTTGGGGAAAATTCTCTGCAGTATTATAAATATCAGACTACATCGTTTCTTTGATGAACACAGCGTCCTGAGCAGAAGCCAGATTGGATTTCTAAAAACACATCGTACAACAGACCACATGTACACCCTCCACACTCTAATTGACAAACAAGTAAACCAAAACAAAGGCAGAATCTACTCATGTTTTGTAGATTTCAAGAAAGCGTTAGATTCAATTTGACACAAAGGTCTTTTTTATAAACTAATAGAAAGTGGTATTGGAGGGAAAACACACAATGTTATTAAATCAATGTACACTAAAAACAAATGTGCGGTTAAAACTAGCAACAAGCAAACATACTTCTTCTGTCAGGGAGTTGGAGTGAAAACAGGGCTGCCCAATAAGTCCAACACTATTTAACATCTACATTAATGAATTGGCAAAAACATTAGAAGAATCTGCAGCACCTGGTATCACCCGACACAACACTGAAATCAAGTGTCTGCTGTACGCAGATGACCTGATGCTACTGTCTCCCACTAAGGAGGGTCTGCTGTAGACAGATGACCTGGTGCTGCTGTCTCCCACTAAAGAGGGGTTACAGCATCACCTAAATTATCTGTTCAGGTTCTGTCAGACCTGGGATCTGACCGTTAACATAAAATAAACAAATATAATGATATTCAAAAAAAGGTCTGGAAATCAGGATGACAAATATAAATTCTATTTGGACACAGTTCTATTAGAACAAACCAAAAACTACACATATCTAGGACTAAATATCAGCAACACAGGTAGCTTTCACATGGCTGTGAAGGAGCTGAGAGACAAAGCAAGAAGAGCCAATACCCCCTCCTCATTCGAATATAAAAAAGAGCCATCAAATTTTTACAACCATCTAAAAACAAGTGACCCCAAAACATTCCATCACACAGCTCTACAATGTGAAGAGATTAAACAAGAGAAGAGTCCACTCAGCCAGCTGGTTCTGAGGCTCAGTTCACCAACCCAAACCAACCCCATAGATCCTCAGCACAGCACTCAGAAAATCTGGCCCAACCAAATCATCACAAAGTATGGAAAGACACCACAAAAATCTAAGTAAACTTCAATGCTATTTGTCTCTGTGGCAGACTATTTGACCACCGTGACTGATAGAAAACTGAGGATAACTATATGATGGCTATAGAGACCGGTCGTCACAGACAAACCTGGCTGCCCAGAGAGGACAGGCTGTGCTCACTCTGCTCCAGGGGAGAGGTAGAGACAGAGCTACATTTCCTATTACACTGTGACAAATACTCAGACCTAAGAGAATATTTATTTCCCAAAATTATAATTCAATACAATGAATTTGAAACTATAAAAGATGAAGAAAAATCTAATATTTATTGGGTGAAAAGCCAAAATGTGCAGTTTTGGCAGCCAAATATGTGTCCTCCTGCCACAACCTGAGGGACAGCCAGTGAAAAATGCAACATAATGCCAATAATATTTCCCATTTAGCTTTGTTTTGTCTTTCATACCATATCATGTCTTCTCAGTCATGTTGAGACTGGTCTACTACTATATTATTGTTATACCATTGTTATACTATTATACTATTGTATTGTTATACTCATTAATATTGTTGTTGTAGTTGCTGTTTTTGTAGTTGCTGTTAATTGTTATTACTACTATATATATATATATATATATATATATATATATATATATATATATATATACATATATATTTTTATATGTATACTTTGACAATGAAAGTAATGAACTTGCCATGTCAATAAAGCCAATTGAATTGAATTGAATTGAATTGAAAGGAGAGAAAGAGGAAAGGAGAGAGAGAGAAAGGAAGGAGAGAGACGAAGGAAGGATTGAGAGGGAGAGATGAAGGAGAGAGGAGAGATAGAGAGGAAGGATGAGGAGAGAAAGAGAGAGAGGAGCAATGAGAGAGAGTGGGAGAGGAAGCAGAGTGAGAGAGAGAGATAAAGGAGAGAGAGAGGAGAAAGGAGCGAGAGAGAGAGAGAGAGAGAGAGAGAGAGAGAGAGAGGAAGGAGAGAGAGTGGGGAAGGAGATAGAGAGAGAGGATGGAGAGTGAGAGAGGGAGAGAGGAAGGAGAGAGGAGAGGGAGATGGTGTGGAAGGAGAGAGGGAAAAGAGAGAGTGGAAGGAGGAAGGAGAGAGGAGAAAGAGAAAGAGGAAGGAGAGAGAGATGGAGGGGAAGGAGAGAGTGTAAGGAGAGAGAGAGAACAAGAGAGGAAGGAGAGAGAGGTGGAGGGGAAGGAGAGAGAGTAAGGAGAGAGAGAGAATAAGAGAGAGAGAGGAAGGACAGAGAGGAAGGAGAGAGAGAAGGAGAGAGAGAGGAAGGACAGAGAGGAAGGACAGAGAGGAGGAGAGAGAGAGAGAGAGCGCACAGGGGGAGTACATTCACCGCGTGACAGACTGAAAGGACAGTTACTGAAAGAACGCTCACAAACATGGACTTAAAACCAACTGACCAGCGAGATTTCACTCTGTAGGAAATGACTGAATAAGAGCTGTAGAGTCATTACTTAAGAAGATACTTGTGTGACATCATAGGAATATAAGGTGGGAAAAGCAGAAAAATTAGGAGGTAAGACTATTCTTGCTGAGAAACTTACATCAATGTATTTTCTTAGATTTTTTCAAATGTATTTAGGAGTTTTTACAGTATGATGTCGGCATGATAACATTTGTAGAGATTTTTTTGTATCAAAAGTATGGTACATTAATAGAGTATAAATCGTACATTAATTCAGTATAAATATATCAATGTTTACTGTGATACAAACAATCTATTTCATACATTGTTCATAGCTTTAATTGTATACCACAATATTCATTACATGACACATTCATTACGTTATTTTATCAGAGCTTTAATAAAAACCAGTCATGGCATTACAATTAATACACGATGACATCATATCGAGATCTCATGCCCTTTACAAACTGACGACAGTTTCTTCAAGGATAAAAAAAAAAACCACATTGCCTTGCCTTGATTTGAACTCGGAAGCTGAAAGGTTTTGCTGATTTGGTTTGTGAGTGCTCTATCGCCTTCAATTAGTCAACCGTTCACCCCAGGGTACAGTACAGTTAAGTCAAGCTCACTATGACAGACGACTGCTCGTTTTATTACTGCTAAATGTGAAATGATGTTTTTCCAAACCAAGTCAGCAGTCTGTGAATTCACTTGATCTTTGGCACTCACACAAAGTCTTGAAACGCAATCCAGAATTTGTACAGCTACTAATGTTACCATGTCACATTTCCCAGCAGTTATTTTAGTTCCGGAAATCAGGGTTTTACTTACTCTTAGACTGAGCTGGATTTTCAGCCTTCAGTTCAATGGTTCTGATGATCAAACCTTTCAGTGACGTCTAAACTATTATGTTGGTTTAGGAGCCAAAAGGTACCGATAGTCCCTCTGAACACTGTACTTTGTAGCACTTGTTGACTGTAGTGCTATTTATTGAACTGCATTGTTGGTTTTCAGGGCTTGTAAGCAAAGCATTTACACGGTAAGATCTAAACTTGTTGTATTCGGCACATGTGACAAATAACATTTGATTTGATTTTGATTTTGACAGAGATGGCAGAGCTATTCCTATGTTTAAATAGCAGAACAAAAAATTCAGACTACAGGGATTGGATGACGGGACTGTCACATGAAGTGTCATATGAAAGATTGTCTTCGAATCCCTTTCCTATTGACCCGTAAATAGAAGTGACAGATACTGTAAATAAAAGAGAACATAGATATGTCCACAAATTTCACAGGAGATCCTGATATTGTGGAGTTGATTCCTTGGGCAGTTGGCTGATATTTTGAAGAGGATTCCTTGGGCAGTTGTCTGATATTGTGGAGAGGATTCCTTGGGCAGTTGGCTGATATTTTGGAGAGGATTCCTTGGGCAGTTGTCTGATATTGTGGAAAGGATTCCTTGGGCAGTTGTCTGATATTGTGGAGAGGATTCCTTGGGCAGTTGGCTGATATTGTGGAGAGGATTCCTTGGGCAGTTGGCTGATATTTTGGAGAGGATTCCTTGGGCAGTTGGCTGATATTTTGGAGAGGATTCCATGGGCAGTTGGCTGATATTGTGGAGAGGATTCCTTGGGCAGTTGGCTGATATTTTGGAGAGGATTCCTTGGGCAGTTGGCTGATATTGTGGAGAGGATTCCTTGGGCGGTTGGCTGATATTTTGGAGAGGATTCCTTGGGCAGTTGGCTGATATTTTGGAGAGGATTCCTTGGGCAGTTGGCTGATATTTTGGAGAGGATTCCTTGGGCAGTTGGCTGATATTTTGGAGAGGATTCCTTGGGCAGTTGGCTGATATTATGGAGAGGATTCCTTGGGTGTTGGCTGATATTTTGGAGTGCATTCCTTTGGCAGTTGTCTGATATTGTGTGTCATTGGCAGTTTCCTGTGATTAAAGGGGTAGTTCAGATAAAGTATGTGTGTCATTGGCAGTTTCCTGTGATTAAAAGGGGAGTTCAGATAAAGTATGTGTGTCATTGGCAGTTTCCTGTGATTAAAAGGGGAGTTCAGATAAAGTATGTGTGTCATTGGCAGTTTCCTGTGATTAAAAGGGGAGTTCAGATAAAGCATGTGTGTCATTGGCAGTTTCCTGTGATTAAAAGGGGAGTTCAGATAAAGTATGCTATCACTTTACATTTCCCTTGGTTTTGAAATGGGCAATCAACTCTAAAAAATAATAATTCTTGCCTTGGGTGGTGGAAGCATTGATTGACTCTTTTTTTCAGTAGGTTTAACCTGCTAACTGATTCTGGGGTGGAATACATTTCCACATCCAAATATAAGATTCATTTTTGTTGTTAGTTTTGTCGTGTCTTTGGTTATGCCGGATTAAAATTGATATGACATGCTATTCTATAAAATAATTTCTCCGTAATTAATATCACCTGATTGAGCTAATCATGTAAATATAATTAACTAGAAAGTCAGGCACCACAAAATAATATTTATAGAGCTGTTATCTTCCGAATAAACTCTTAAAGACCTAGTAATATTTTACATCCATAACAGTCAATATCAATTATAATTCATTTTAATTAATTATAATTAATTCAGTCTCATCTGAAAGTTGTAAATTATTTTATCTGCACGAACCCTGGCCTACAAGTTGAATCAGCAATGCAAAATTGGGTTTAATTATTTATTTACTAAATACCTAATTAATCACACAGAAATACACATACACACAATGAATCATAACTTGATTACAAATTACGTCATAAAGGAAAACGTCCCTAGCGCTCGGAACAGATATGACAGCTTGTTACACAAAAGAAAAGGGGATGGGTTGAGTGAAAGAGCGGGAAGACTGAGGAACAAAGGGAAGAAGCTGGGCTATGGTAAATACAGTATCTTATGCCTTCTAAATTACCGCCAATTTGGAAAAGGAAAATGCAATAAATATTTACTCTGAGCTGCGCTTCAGTAGGTTGGTGGTAGATGGAAGGCCGTGTTGCCAAACCGAGTCCTTTGTCCTTTGAAGAATGTCTCTGGTGGTCAATTGAATACGTTGTAGTAACGTTGTTGTGTGGTAGACGGGATACTCTGTCTGTTCCTTCCTAACCTGCGTTTCCGCAGTGGTATCACTTCTGTAGTGAATAAGAGTTCAAAGTTCATACCATTCGCAACCAAAGCTCACGCTGATGTTGGCTTCGTTCTGTAGTTATTATCTGAACCATTCTGACATAGGACCGTCGTCCTTCATCCTCGGAACAGGAAGTTCTATTGTCGTCAAGGCTTGATATAGGAAGGGAGAGGAGGGTGTGTTTGAAAAGTTTTATAGCCCATGTCCCTTCACAGGGCGGGCCACTGATTGAGCAGCCCATCTTATGAAAACCCACATCTCACATTTTAGAAGCTAAAATCACATTTCATCCCATCACAAATAATTTCGTATTCAAACATTTAAATTGAACAACAATTCCATGTGAATCCGATAACTCTGATGTGTAGACTTTCCACTGTAGAGTTTATGTCATCTTATCATTGATGAGAATGTCTCAGATGACAACCGAACTGACATCATATTCATTAAGTACCACCGCATATGTTCAATTGTTCGGATTACCAGAATAGAGTTCATTTCCCCCCACCTTCTGATGTTCCCAGAATCTATATGTTAACCAAGCGTTTTGCAAATGTAACCTCAGTAGGGTAGAGAGAGGAAAAGGGGAGAAGAGGTATTTATGACTGTCATAAACCTACCCCCAGGCCAACGTCATGACAGTTTATATATAAGTCAGAAGGGGTAATACCTTGACCTATTGATGTAAAGTCTAAGAACTCTCTTGAATGAAACTAGATTAAAGTAACTGTTCAGTGTTTCCAAGTCTATGAAATGTGACTTCCAACTCATTACAGTATGAGAGAAATAGTTGTCCTTCCAAAAAATGCTTTGACTGTTTTAAAAAGCAGCTTTTCTGTGTTGGAATCAGAGGATGTGAGCAGAGTGGGTTTTATTGAAAATGTGGAGTGGATTTGGAGAGGATAATTTTTTGGGGGTTCAGCTTTCTCTCCTGCTCCAACTTCACTGGCAATGCTCTGCCCACCATCACTGTTCTTTTAATTAGGCCTATTGCATGTACAGTGCATTCGGGAAAGTATCCAGACCCCTTGAATTTTTGTTACAGATTACATAACAAAAATTCCTCATCAATCTACACACAATACCCCATAATGGCAAAGCAAAAAGAAAAGGTTTTAGACATTTATGCGGATTTATCAAAAATGTAAAAAACTGGAATACCTTATTTATTTAAATATTCAGACCCTTTGCTATGAGACATTAAATTGAGCTCAGGTGCATCCTGTTTCCATTGATCATCCTTGAGATGTTTCTACAACTTGATTGGAGTCCATCTGTTGTAAATTCAATTAATTGGATGTGATTTGGAAAAGCACACACCTGTCTATGTAAGGTCCCACAGTTGACAGTGCATGTCAGAGCAAAAACCAAGCCATGAGGTCGAAGGGATCATCTGTACAGCTCCGAGACAGGATTGTGTCGAGGCACAGATCTGGGGAAGGGTACCAAAAAATATCTGCAGCATTGACTGTCCCCAAGAACACAGTTGCCTCCATCATTCTTAAATAGAAGAAATTTGGAACCACCAAGACTTTTCCTAATAATGGCCGCCAGGCTAAACTGAGCAATCAGGGGAGAACGGCCTTGGTAAGGGAGGTGACCAAGAACCTGATGGTCACTCTGAAAGAGCTCCAGAGTTCCTTTGTGGAGATGGGAGAGCCTATCAGAAGGACAACCAATTCTGCAGCACTCCACCAATCAGGCCTTTATAGTTGAGTGACCGGACAGAAGCTACTCCTCGGTAAAAGGCTCATGACAGCCCACTTGGAGTTTGCCAAAGGCACCTAAAAGATTCTCTTTTTTTACCTCTATTTAACTAGGCAAGTCAGTTAAGAACAAATACTTATTTTCAATGACAGCCTAGGAACAGTGGGTTAACTGCCTTGTTCATGGGCAGAACAACAGATGTTCACCTTGTCAGCACAGGGATTCAATCTTGCAACCTTTCGGTTAGTAGTCCAATGCTCTAACCACTAGGCTACCTACAAGACTCTCTGGTCTGATGAAACCAAGATGGAACTCTTTGTCCTGAATGCTCAGTATCACATCTGGAGGAAACCAGGACAATGACCCTAAGCACACAGCCAAGAAAACGCAGGAGTGGCTTCGAGATTTGAACCCGATCAAACATCTCTGGAGAGACCTGAAAATAGCTTGAGAGGATCTGCAGCGAATAATGGGAGAAACTCCCTAAATACAGGTGTGCCAAGTTTGTAGTGTCATACCCCAGAAGAGTTGAGGCTGTAATCACTGCCAAAGGTGCTATGACAAAGTACTGAGTAAAGTGTCTGAATACTTCTGTAAAGATGTTTCAGTAGTTTTTGTTTATAAATTAGAAAAAATTGCTAAACCTGTTTTTGCTTTGTCATTATGCGTTATTGTGTGTAGATGGATGAGAAAAAATATTTGAATCAATTTTAGAATAATTCTGTAATGTAACAAAATGTGGAAAAAGTGAAGGGGTCTGAATACTTTCTGAATGCACTGTATTTAGATTATCCCTATGTGCAGAGGTGTTGGTATGAGTCGACCAAGTAATAGGTCACAAAGCCTGGCAAGACAACAAATCAAATATAGTTTATTCGACATTAGTCAGCACCTCTATATAAAATAATTTTCTCTGGGTGTGCGACAGCTCATGTGTTTCGGGCTATTTCAGCCACACCCATTTATGACAGGTGTATAAAGTCGAGCACACAGCCATGCAATCTCCATAGACAAACATTGGCAGTAGGATGGCCCGTACTAAAGTGCTCAGTGACTTTCAATGTGGCACCGTCATAGGATGCCACCTTTCCAACGAGTCAGTTCATCAAATTTCTGCCCTGCTAAAGCTGCCCCGGGCAACTAAAAGTGCTGCTATTTTGAAGTGGAAACATCTAGGAGCAACAACGGCTCAGCTGCGAAGTGGTAGACCACAGAAGCTCACAGAACAGAACCGCCGAGTGCTGAAGCACGTAGCGAGTAAAAATCATCTGTCCCCGGTTGCAACACTCACTACTGAGTCCCAAACTGTTTCTGGAAGCAAAGACACTACAATAACTGTTTGTTGGAAGCTTCATGAAATGGATTTCCATGACTGAGCAGCTGCACACAAGATCACCATGTGCAATGCCAAGCGTCGGCTGGAGTGGTGTAAAGCTCGCCGCCATTGGACTGTGGAGCAGTGGAAACTGGAGTGATTTATAAAACTTGACCATCTGGCAGGCCGACTGACGAATCTGGGTTTGGTGGATGCCAGGAGAATGCTACCTGCCCCAATGCATAGTGCCAACTCTAAAGTTTGGTGGAGGAGGAATAATGGTCTGAGGCTGTTTTTCATGGTTTGGGCGAGGCCACTTAGTTCCAGTGAAGGGAAATCTTAACGCTACAGCAGACAATGACATTCTAGACAAATCTTTGCTCCCAACTTTGTGGCAGACGTTTGGGGAAGGCCCTTTCCTGTTTCAGCATGATAATTCCCCTGTGCACAAAGCGAGGTCCGTATAAAAAGAGATCGGTGTGGAAGAACTTGACTGGCCTTCACAGAGCCCTGACCGCAAACCCATCAACAACCTTTGGGATGAATTGAAACTGACTGCAAAGCCAGGCCTAATCACCCAACATCAGTACCCGACCTCACTAATGCTCTTGTGGCTGAATCGAAGCAAGTCCCCTGCAACAGTGTTCCAACGTCTAGTGGAAAGCCTTCCCTGAAGAGTGGATGCTGTTATAGCAGCAAAGGAGGAACCAACTCTGTATTAATGCCCATGATTTTGGAATGAGATGTTTGACAACCAGGTGTCCGCCCCGCCTACTTTGGTCATGATGTGTAGGTAGATATTAAAGTGAATGAAAGGCACGAGAAACTTGAATGGAATAATTAATGTGACAGTGTTGGTCAGATTTGTCTTCTCTTATCATCAAAAGCCTATAGGATACAACCCACAGAACATAATGTGCATTTTCATGAAAACATGTTATTGCTCAGAATCTTGTTTGCGCTGGAGTTTCGAACGGCTTTGTGTCTGTCCTGAGCCGTTGGAGCCTGCCTCTCTTCTGAGCTTTTTATCTACTAAGACAGTAATGTCAACGGATTTACAGTATAAAATATGAAACATGAAGACATCACTCTTTTATGATGCTGGATTCTCCGGACACTAAGTGAAACATCTGGTAGCCGGATGGACACTGCTCTGTTGTCTCCTCTGTTGTCTCCTCTGTAGCGCCCAGGCAATCTTGTGTCTGTCAACAGCAGCAGCAAGCAATAAGGGCTTGTTAGAGGCATGATGGAAAAGCTGTAATATAATTGAAATGCCAAGGACAATTGACATGGCCATGGTTTGGCTTGATTTGGCAGCCAGCTAACTTTATTTTCCACACAATGTGCTGCTGATAGAATGCATATGATTCCCTGCAAGAGAGGGGGAAACTCATTAAACTGGCTAATGTATATGTATAGCCTATTACAGTCAACAAACGTTGTCTGTAATAGGCTATAGGAGTCTGTTTTTTGAAGCAGTTTTCTATTTTCTTCATTTTCTTGCAGATTAAAGAACAGAAACTCATTAACATTAACATAAATTCTGTTCACCTGACTCACAATCAAATGTCGACCGCATTATCTAACAAGAGAATTCTCTTCGATTAGAATCACAGCCGCATATATTCCCCCCCATGCAGACACATCGATGGCCCTGAACGAACTTCATTTGTCTCTATGTAAACTGAAAACCACATATCCTGAGGCTGCATTCATTGTAGCTGGGGATTTAAACAAGGCCAATCTGAAAACAAGACTCCCTAAATTCTATCAGCATATCGATTGTGCAACCAAGGCTGGTAAAATCCTGGATCATTGTTATTCTAACTTCCACGACACATATAAGGCCCTCCCCCGCCCTCCCTTCGGAAAAGCTGACCACGACTCCATTTTGTTGCTTCCAGCCTATAGACAGAGACTAAAACAGGAAGCTCCTGCGCTCAACCCCCCCCTGTTCAACGCTGGTCCGACCAATCTGATTCCATGCTTCAAGATGGCTTCGATCACGTGGACTGGGATATGTGTCAAACAACAACATTGACGAATATGCTGATTCGGTGAGCGAGTTTATTAGCAAGTGCATCGGCGATGTTGTACCCAAAGCAACTATTTAAACATTCCCAAACCAGAAACCATGGATATATGGCAGCATTCGTGTGAACCACTGCTTTTAATCAGGACAAGGTGACCGGAAACATGACCGAATACAAACAGTGTAGCTATTCCCTCCGCAAGGTAATCAAACAAGCTAAGCGTCAGTATAGAGACAAAGTAGAGTCGGAATTCAACGGCTCAGACACAAGAGGTATGTGGCAGGGTCTTACAGTCAATCACGGATCCAGAAGGTCTTGCTCCCAGACAGACTAAACAACTTCTTTGCTCGCTTCGAGGACAATACAGTGCCACTGACATGGCCCACTACCAAAACCTGCGGACTCTCCTTCACTGCAGCCGATGTGAGTAAAACATTTGAACGTGTTAACCCTTGCATGGCTGCAGGCCCAGACGGCATCCCCAGCCACGTCCTCAGAGCATGCGCAGACCAGCTTGCTGGTGTGTTTACGGACATATTCAATCAATCCTCTTATGCTTCAAGAGGGCCACCATTTTTCCTGTTCCCAAGAAAGCTAAGGTAACTGAGCCAAACGACTACCGCCCCGTAGCACCCACTTCCGTCATCATGAAGTGCTTTGAGAGACTAGTCAAGGACCATATCACCTCCACCCTACCTGACACCCTAGACCCACTCCAATTTTCTTACCACCCCAATAGGTCCACAGACGAAGCAATCACAACCACTCTGCACACTGCCCTAACCCATCTGGACAAGAGGAATACCTATGTGAGAATGCTGTTCATCGACTACAGCTCAGCATTTAACACCATAGTACCCTCCAAACTCGTCATCAAGCTCGAGACCCTGGGTCTCGACCCCACCCTGTGCAACTAGGTACTGGACTTCCTGACGGGCCGCCCCCAGGTGGTGAGGGTAGGTAACAACATCTCCACTCTGCTGATCCTCAACACTGGGGCCCCACAAGGGTGCGTTCTGAGCCCTCTCCTGTACTCCCTGTTCACCCAAGAGTGCTTGGCCATGCACGCCTCCAACTCAATCATCAAGTTTGCAGACGACACTACAGTGGTAGGCTTGATTACCAACAATGATGAGACGGCCTACAGGGAGGAGGTGAGGGCCCTCGGAGTGTGGTGTCAGGAAAATAACCTCACACTCCACGTCAACAAAACAAAGGAGATGATCGTGGACTTCAGGAAACAGCAGAGGGAGCACCCCCCTATCCACATTGACGGGACAGGAGTGGAGAGGGTGGAGAGTTTTAAGTTCCTCGGCATACACATCACAGACAAACTGAATTGGTCCACCCACACAGACAGCGTGGTGAAGAAGGCGCAGCAGCGCCTCTTCAACCTCAGGAGGCTGAAGAAATTTGGCTTGGCACCAAAAGCACTCAGAAACTTTTACACATCCACAATCGAGAGCATCCTGTCCACAACCGTAAGGCTCTCCAGAGGGTAGTGAGGTCTGCACAACGCATCACCGGGGGCAAACTACCTGCCCTCCAGGACACCTACACCACCCGATGTCACAGGAAGGCCATAAAGATCATCAAGGACATCAACCACCCGAGTCACTGCCTGTTCACCCCGCTATCATCCAGAAGGCGAGGTCAGTACAGGTGCATCAAAGCAGGGACCGAGAGACTGTTAAACAGCTTCTATCTCGAGGCCATCAGACTGTTAAACAACCACCACTAACACTGAGTCACTCATTCATGTATTTTTATGTACATATCCTTCATCCCTTTACACTTGTGTGTGTATAAGGTAGTAGTTGTGAAATTGATAGGTTAGATTACTCATTGGTTATTACTGCATTGTCGGAACTAGAAGCACAAGCATTTCGCTACACTCACATTAACATCTGCTAACCATGTGTATGTGACAAATACAATTTGATTTGATTTTATTTTCATGATTTGTTTTCAAACACCTAAAACCAAATCATTCATGTCTAATCGGATGTTAACTGATTATTTAATGGGATCGTGGACATGTGGAACCAAATCATTCATGTCTAATCGGATGTTAACTGATTATTTAATGGGATCGTGGACATGTGGAACCAAATCATTCATGTCTAATCGGATGTTAACTGATTATTTAATGGGATCGTGGACATGTGGAACCAAATCATTAATGTCTAATCGGATGTTAACTGATTATTTAATGGGATCGTGGACATGTGGAACCAAATCATTCATGTCTAATCGGATGTTAATTGATTATTTAATGGGATCGTGGACATGTGGAACCAAATCATTCATGTCTAATCGGATGTTAACTGATTATTTAATGGGATCGTGGACATGTGGAACCAAATCATTCATGTCTAATCGGATGTTAACTGATTATTTAATGGGATCGTGGACATGTGGAACCAAATCATTCATGTCTAATCGGATGTTAACTGATTATTTAATGGGATCGTGGACATGTGGAACCAAATCATTCATGTCTAATCGGATGTTAACTGATTATTTAATGGGATCGTGGACATGTGGAACCAAATCATTCATGTCTAATCGGATGTTAACTGATTATTTAATGGGATCGTGGACATGTGGAACCAAATCATTCATGTCTAATCGGATGTTAACTGATTATTTAATGGGATCGTGGACATGTGGAACCAAATCATTCATGTCTAATCGGATGTTAACTGATTATTTAATGGGATCGTGGGCATGTGGAACCAAATCATTAATGTCTAATCGGATGTTAACTGATTATTTAATGGGATCGTGGACATGTGGAACCAAATCATTAATGTCTAATCGGATGTTAATTGATTATTTAATGGGATCGTGGACATGTGGAACCAAATCATTCATGTCTAATCGGATGTTAACTGATTATTTAATGGGATCGTGGACATGTGGAACCAAATCATTCATGTCTAATCGGATGTTAACTGATTATTTAATGGGATCGTGGACATGTGGAACCAAATCATTCATGTCTAATCGGATGTTAACTGATTATTTAATGGGATCGTGGACATGTGGAACCAAATCATTCATGTCTAATCGGATGTTAACTGATTATTTAATGGGATCGTGGACATGTGGAACCAAATCATTCATGTCTAATCGGATGTTAACTGATTATTTAATGGGATCGTGGACATGTGGAACCAAATCATTCATGTCTAATCGGATGTTAACTGATTATTTAATGGGATCGTGGACATGTGGAACCAAATCATTCATGTCTAATCGGATGTTAACTGATTATTTAATGGGATCGTGGACATGTGGAACCAAATCATTCATGTCTAATCGGATGTTAACTGATTATTTAATGGGATCGTGGACATGTGGAACCAAATCATTCATGTCTAATCGGATGTTAACTGATTATTTAATGGGATCGTGGACATGTGGAACCAAATCATTCATGTCTAATCGGATGTTAACTGATTATTTAATGGGATCGTGGACATGTGGAACCAAATCATTCATGTCTAATCGGATGTTAACTGATTATTTAATGGGATCGTGGACATGTGGAACCAAATCATTCATGTCTAATCGGATGTTAATTGATTATTTAATGGGATCGTGGACATGTGGAACCAAATCATTCATGTCTAATCGGATGTTAACTGATTATTTAATGGGATCGTGGACATGTGGAACCAAATCATTCATGTCTAATCGGATGTTAACTGATTATTTAATGGGATCGTGGACATGTGGAACCAAATCATTCATGTCTAATCGGATGTTAACTGATTATTTAATGGGATCGTGGACATGTGGAACCAAATCATTCATGTCTAATCGGATGTTAACTGATTATTTAATGGGATCGTGGACATGTGGAACCAAATCATTCATGTCTAATCGGATGTTAACTGATTATTTAATGGGATCGTGGACATGTGGAACCAAATCATTCATGTCTAATCGGATGTTAATTGATTATTTAATGGGATCGTGGACATGTGGAACCAAATCATTCATGTCTAATCGGATGTTAATTGATTATTTAATGGGATCGTGGACATGTGGAACCAAATCATTCATGTCTAATCGGATGTTAACTGATTATTTAATGGGATCGTGGACATGTGGAACCAAATCATTCATGTCTAATCGGATGTTAACTGATTATTTAATGGGATCGTGGACATGTGGAACCAAATCTTTCATGTCTAATCGGATGTTAACTGATTATTTAATGGGATCGTGGACATGTGGAACCAAATCATTCATGTCTAATCGGATGTTAATTGATTATTTAATGGGATCGTGGACATGTGGAACCAAATCATTCATGTCTAATCGGATGTTAACTGATTATTTAATGGGATCGTGGACATGTGGAACCAAATCATTCATGTCTAATCGGATGTTAACTGATTATTTAATGGGATCGTGGACATGTGGAACCAAATCATTCATGTCTAATCGGATGTTAACTGATTATTTAATGGGATCGTGGACATGTGGAACCAAATCATTCATGTCTAATCGGATGTTAACTGATTATTTAATGGGATCGTGGACATGTGGAACCAAATCATTCATGTCTAATCGGATGTTAACTGATTATTTAATGGGATCGTGGACATGTGGAACCAAATCATTCATGTCTAATCGGATGTTAACTGATTATTTAATGGGATCGTGGACATGTGGAACCAAATCATTCATGTCTAATCGGATGTTAACTGATTATTTAATGGGATCGTGGACATGTGGAACCAAATCATTCATGTCTAATCGGATGTTAACTGATTATTTAATGGGATCGTGGACATGTGGAACCAAATCATTCATGTCTAATCGGATGTTAACTGATTATTTAATGGGATCGTGGACATGTGGAACCAAATCATTCATGTCTAATCGGATGTTAATTGATTATTTAATGGGATCGTGGACATGTGGAACCAAATCATTCATGTCTAATCGGATGTTAATTGATTATTTAATGGGATCGTGGACATGTGGAACCAAATCATTCATGTCTAATCGGATGTTAACTGATTATTTAATGGGATCGTGGACATGTGGAACCAAATCATTCATGTCTAATCGGATGTTAACTGATTATTTAATGGGATCGTGGACATGTGGAACCAAATCTTTCATGTCTAATCGGATGTTAACTGATTATTTAATGGGATCGTGGACATGTGGAACCAAATCATTCATGTCTAATCGGATGTTAATTGATTATTTAATGGGATCGTGGACATGTGGAACCAAATCATTCATGTCTAATCGGATGTTAACTGATTATTTAATGGGATCGTGGACATGTGGAACCAAATCATTCATGTCTAATCGGATGTTAACTGATTATTTAATGGGATCGTGGACATGTGGAACCAAATCATTCATGTCTAATCGGATGTTAACTGATTATTTAATGGGATCGTGGACATGTGGAACCAAATCATTCATGTCTAATCGGATGTTAACTGATTATTTAATGGGATCGTGGACATGTGGAACCAAATCATTCATGTCTAATCGGATGTTAACTGATTATTTAATGGGATCGTGGACATGTGGAACCAAATCATTCATGTCTAATCGGATGTTAACTGATTATTTAATGGGATCGTGGACATGTGGAACCAAATCATTCATGTCTAATCGGATGTTAACTGATTATTTAATGGGATCGTGGACATGTGGAACCAAATCATTCATGTCTAATCGGATGTTAACTGATTATTTAATGGGATCGTGGACATGTGGAACCAAATCATTCATGTCTAATCGGATGTTAATTGATTATTTAATGGGATCGTGGACATGTGGACTCTCTCTTTGACGTCTATTCACCATGTCCTTAACCTTCCTCTGTTTATATATATATATATATATATATATATATATATATATATATATATATATATATATATATATATATATATATATATACCCATCTCCTCCCTCTCTTTGATGTCGTCCTCAAACGCATTGGGTTAACTTCCTTTGGGTTGTCATTTCAAAGTGGCTTGATGATGGACTTTCCTTGATCAGATATGAGTCACTGCAGGGGGATCGTTTGTTTGTTTTGCTCCTTGCTCTGACTTGTCAATATAGACAAGCTATTAACAAGTGTATATTATATTGTATTGTATACATTATATACTGTAGATTGGCTGGCTCCTAGATGGAGCACGTCTCTATGATCCTCTCTAGAATGTCATATGACATCTATTGCCTGGCGCTGACCTCAAAGGCCTTCACATTACCATCAGATGACGTTCAGAGACACCCCTGAGTGACGTTAACTTTGGTGGTTTGTGCTCATCTGGCAAGCCATTCAAAACCAATATACCAAGGAAGAGTAGTGGAAAAACCTGGGGTGAGTGTCAGGTGCATGGTGCAGGGATCACAGTCACGCTCCGTTGGGCTTTCATCAAACCCACATGTATTGACACAGATGAGACTTGGATAGCTGTTGTTGTCCAAGCAGTTGATTGTCAGTAGTTGGCCCGACCACCCGAACACTTACAGCTCATTTGTATTCAATGAACTCACATGTAGTAATGTAGTGCAATTACTGACTAATATACTTTAATGCCAGGCCTGGTTTGGATCAAAGCACCTTGTTATCCTTGCAGTCTGAAAACATCATGGGTTAAAAACAACCCATCACTGGGTAAATAGTGGACAGAACAAACACTGGGTTATATTTGACCCAGCCAGTTGGGTCACTTAGTTGGGTTATTGTGCTATGATCCGTCGGGTCAGATCAGAAGACTAGTGTGGCTTAGTACGGCCGTGGTTTTCAGATAGTTATTTTTGGCCACCCGTGAGAGTTCAATGTGCAGTGTACAAACATAACATGAACAGGAAAGACATTTACTCTCACAGGTGGACAAATATACCTATCTGAAAGCCAAACCCCACATTTTAAACTAAATGTATATATTTTTTTATATTATAACAACGTGGGCACTCTCCCAACATTGTGATATGCATATGCACTTAAGGAACTCATACACTTGTGTAAGCCTTATTAAAGCTACAAAAGTGTCAGTGCTCAACCTTAACATGTTTTGACAATACAACAGAACAGATTAATAGGAATTACATTCACGGGGTGCCAAAAATTATTATCTGAAAGCCACTTCCCTACTAAGCCACATCTCCAGTGTTCTGATCTGACCGGTTGGATCATAACTCAATAAACCAGCATCAACAACCCAACTTAAAGAAAACAGTGGGTTTGTTTGTGACCCAAATGGCTGAGATCAAATATCTCAACGTGTGTTCTGTCACATATTTTCCCAATTTGGGTTGTTTCTAACCCAGCATTTTTTGGAGTGTGGACAAGTATTGATGGCAAACACATAATCAAACAAGCGCTATATAAAAAATAAATGTGTTTTCATGGTTACTGCTTAATAAAGTAAATGAATTTCCATGTGTCCTGTATGTGCTTAGAGTAATAAAAAAAGAAGACATTAAGCTAGCAGTGTCATTAAAAGTCTTATTGAAAACATTCTGTGAAAGTTTTAAGGAAACTTCCAAATCATCAAGAATTTCTGTTCTCAGTGCATTAATGAAAAATTTCAAGTAACCAGAGTAAAACGTTCTCAGAATATCCCTGCAACCTAAAAATAAATGTCCCCAGAACAGGGAAAATGTTCACATCTGTTCCCAAAACATCTACAAAAACGTACGTTCAGGACGTGTATGGCTTCGTTCCCACAATCAATGTGAAACCAAAAACGTACATTCAGGACATGTATGGCTTCGTTCCCACAACCAATGTGAAACCATAAACGTACGTTCAGGACGTGTATGGCTTCGTTCCCACAACCAATGTGAAACCAAAAACATACGTTCCCACAACTGCCAAGGAACCAAATGTGCTAGCTGTGTCTTTTTTTAAATTTAAGATCAACAAAAAATTATAATTCAGTGTAATTTATGTTCATTGGGGCATGGTTTCCCAAACTCGGTCCTGGGGGCCCCACGGGTGCACATCGATTTGTTTTGCCCTAGCACTACACAGCTGATTCAATTAACCAGTTCACCATCAAGTTTTGCTTGATGGAAACCAAAACGTGCACCCATAGGGGGCCCAGGACTGAGTTTGGGAAACCCTGCAATACAGGACAAAGGTCAAGTTTCTCAGAAACTTTAAATCGCCCCCACTGAGCTTTAAACAGCCGGTAATTAGAGTTTAGCCACTCTCAGTTTTCACCCTGTCTGTTTCGGGAAAATCCTTGTAGCAAAATGCTGGGAACATTATTCTGTTCAACATTAATAATCACACATTCAGACACTATCAACAGAGGGCAGCCATTTACGTCCACATATACTACCAACATATTTTATGATCCTGCACTTTATATTTTACTAAATAACTTTTTGCTTAGTGCAGGGACTCTAACTTGTATTATCACTACAAGAGCATGTTACAGAAAATAATATATAAATATAAATAATATAAATAAAATATAAATGTCTTGCCTCTGCAGGCTTCGTATCTCAACAGGATGACATCCAGGTACAACTGCTCCTCCGCTGACAGCTGGGACTGCCCACAGGAGGGGATGTGTGGCAACCTGACCTCTGACCTGAACGGCAGAGCGGGGCTGGTAGATGCATGCCTGACACAGGAGGAGTATCTAGAGAAGTACCTGGGCCCTCTGCGCTCCTCCGTCTTCCTCCCCATCTGCCTCACCTACCTGCTCATCTTCCTGGTGGGCGCGTTTGGCAACTTGCTAACCTGCATCGTCATCGCTCGCAACAAGGTTATGCGCACGCCCACCAACTACTACCTGTTCAGCCTCGCAGTGTCTGACCTGCTGGTGCTGCTGCTGGGCATGCCACTGGAGCTCTACGAGATGTGGCAGAACTACCCATTCCTCCTGGGCAAGGGCGGCTGCTACTTTAAGACTTTCCTGTTCGAGACGGTCTGCTTCGCCTCCATCCTCAATGTGACAGCGCTCAGCGTGGAGCGCTACATCGCTGTGGTGCACCCTCTGCGCGCCAAGTACGTGGTGACGCACACACATGCCAAACGGGTCATTATGACCGTGTGGGGGATCTCAGTGCTATGTGCTGTGCCCAACACCAGCCTGCACGGCATCTTTACCCTGCAGTCGGCAGAAGGGGGCACCGCCAGGAAGGAAATCCCAGAGTCAGCCATCTGTACGTTGGTCAAGCCCCGCTGGATGTACAACTTGACCATCCAAGTGACCACCCTGCTTTTCTTCATGCTTCCCATGCTGACCATCAGCGCTCTCTACCTGCTCATCGGCCTGCAGCTCAAACGTGAGAAGATGCTCCAGGTGATGGAGGCTGAGACAAGCCGCAACAGCTACTGCAACGTCCGCAGCCAGCAGCAGAAAGCCAGGCGACGCCAGGTCACCAAGATGCTGTGTGAGTATTGCTGCTAACTTCTCCAACCCCCCCCCCCTCCCGGCCCTCCTGACATCCACGTAAACATATTTAATTTACGCTCATCCACGATAGCAGAGGGCCATGTATCTTGAATTCATTGACCCTTGACCCATCCCAGTAGACTGTTAAGTTCAAAGGGCGACTCCTGGGTTTCTTGGGATGTCATTTATTACACACCTGTGAGGTGTTTTTGTGATATATTTGTAAACCCGTGAAAAAGCGACAAGCAGGGATGATTTGGGACCAAGACTGAGTTAAGTTGCTTGAGGAACTTGAATGTAAAGTATGCATGCAGCAAGTTGTTTTTTTTTGAGACTGAAGGGAACGTACAACTAAGTTAGTGAATTAAATAGTAACTGTTCAAACATTCCCTATTGTTTGATAACTCCAGTTGCACTTGTTGTTGTTGTTGTTGTAATTGAAAACCTCAAGAGCATTTTATAAGATAAAAAAATTAATTGTCGAAAGACAGTGACCATATCCTTCGTCAATATATTTGTGATTGTGTCTCTCGGGCATTGTAAAGAACAGCAAAAAAAAAAAAAAACAATGGTTGTGAAATGATCAAAGCAAGACAGAGATAGATAAGACTAAAGACCTGACTAATATGCCCTGTGTAATCTATTTGCTGATGTGTATTAAGCATCTTTATAGCTGTTCATTGAGAATACCCATCATATCCAGTACTATTCCTTATCATTTCCTTTGGGAAGTATTTAAAGTAAAGAACCAATATCCAATACATGCTCTTCAAACAGACTAATCTACTGAAGATGAGATGGGGGGGGAAACCACTGCTCTGATAGATGAATTCATTCATTTAGCACGGTAGTATCATTATGACAGTACGTTTGTCATTCAAAGTACTGTTAAGAAGGTTCTCCAACAACATTTTTACGTGGAAATTTAGTCGAATCATGACATACATTAAACAACAAAATATAAACGCAACATGTAAAGTGTTGTTTCCATGTTTCATGAGCTGAAATAAAAGATCCCAGATATGTTCCATATGCACAAAAAGCATATTTCTCTCAAATTCTTGGAACAAATGTGTTTACATCCTTGTTCGTGAGCATTTGTCCCTTGCCATACTACCTCAATTGGCCCGACCAACCAGTGCTCCCGCACATTGGCTAACCGGGCTATCTGCATTGTGTCCCGCCACCCGCCAACCCCTCTTTTTACTCTACTGCTACTCTCTGTTCATCATATATGCATAGTCACTTTAACCATACCTACATGTACATACTACCTCAATCAGCCTGACTAACCGATGTCTGTATATAGACTTGTTACTCTTAGTTTCAAATGTCTTTTTACTGTTGTTTTATTTCTTCACACACACACACACACACACACACACACACACACACCTTTTTTTCCGCACTATTGGTTAGAGCCTGTAAGTAAGCATTTCACTGTAAGGTTATGTGGGCGAGCAGTTTGCTGATGTCAACGTTGTGAACAGAGTGCCCCATGGTGATGGTGGGGTTATGGTATGGGGCAGGCATAAGCTACAGACAATGAACACAATATAATTTTATTGATACACAATTTAGATGCGCAAAAATACTGTGACGAGATCCTGAGGCCCATTGTGAGGCCCATTTTTTAAGGTATTTGTGACCAACAGATGCATATCTGTATTCCCAGTCATGTGAAATCCGTAGATTAGGGCCCAATGAATATATTTCAATTGACTGATTTCCTCAAAATGAACTGTAACTCAGTAACATCTTTGAAATTGTTACATGTTGCATTTAGATTTTTGTTCAGTGTACTTTACAGCTGTGTTGATATTACAAAAATGTGATAATGAGGGTGATGAAGATGATGAAGACGAGGATGAAGATGATACGGGGGATGATGAGGAGGAAGATGATGATGACATGGAGAAGGATGATGAGGATGATGATGACAAGGAGGAGGAGGATGATGAGGAAGATGAGTATGGTGAACAGTAAATGCACGCCATAAAGCTCTAAACGTTGTCCCTTTCAGCTAATTTATGTGAACTCAGTGTGGTTAGCTGAATTTTTTTGTGCAGTGTGAACACTCCAAAGGAACTCAGACCCATCCAAAGAGTCCCCCTGAAGTGAACTGAACTGAGACCATCTCCAGAGGTGGTGTGAGTTTGGTTCACTTGAATTCCTCAGTTTTGTTCCCTTTTGCAGGACAATGTGAACGCAAAGCGGCTATTTAATTTAATTTAATTTATTTCACCTTTATTTAACCAGGTAGGCCAGTTGAGAACAAGTTCTCATTTACAACTGCGACCTGGCCAAGATAAAGCAAAGCAGTGCGACAAAAACAACAACACAGAGTTACACATAAACAAACGTACAGTCAATAATAACGCAATAGAAAAAAAATCAATGTACAGTGTGTGCAAATGTAGAAGAGTAGGGAGGTGGGCAATAAATAGGCCCTAGAGGAGAAAATAATTACAATTTAGCATTAATACTGGAATGATAGATGTGCAGATGATGATGTGCAAGTAGAGATACTGGGGTGCAAAAGAGCAAGAGGGTAAGTAATAATATGGGGATGAGGTAGTTGGGTGTGCTATTTACAGATTGGCTATGTACAGGTACAGTGATCGGTAAGGTGCTCTGACAGCTGATGCTTAAAGTTAGAGAGGGAGATATAAGACTCCAGGTTCAGCGATGTTTGCAATTCGTTACAGTCATTGGCAGCAGAGAACTGGAAGGAAAGGCGGCCAAAGGAGGAGTTGGCTTTGGGGGTGACCAGAGCAATATACCTGCTGGAGCGCGTGCTACGGGTGCTGCTATGGTGACCAGTGAGCTGAGATAAGGCGGGGCTTTAACCAGCAAAGACTTATAGATGACCTGGAACGAATGGCACTGTGATAGACTATATCCAGTTTGCTGAGTAGAGTGTTGGGGGCTATTTTTTAAATGACATTGCCAAAGTCAAGGATCGGTAGGATAGTCAGTTAGGATAGTCAGTTTTACGAAGATATGTTTGGCGGCATGAGTGAAGGAAGCTTTGTTGCGAAATTGGAAGCCGATTCTAGATTTAATTTTGGATTAGAAATGCTCAATGTGAGTCTGGAAGGAGAGTTTACAGTCTAACCAGACACCTAGGTATTTGTATTGGTCCACATATTCTAGGTCAGAACCGTCCAGAGTAGTGATGCTAGGCGGGTGGGAGGGTGCGGGCAGCAATCGGTTGAAGAGCATGCACTTAGTTTTACTAGCATTTAAAAGCAGTTGGAGGCCACGGAAGGAGTGCTATATGGCATTGAAGCTCGTTTGGAGGTCTGTTAGCACAGTGTCCAAAGAAGGGCCAGATTATTCCAGAATGTTGTCAACTGCGTAGATGTGGATCACCAGACTACTGCAACACTGTTTGTCCTGCTATAACCCCTCACACTAGACTACTGACATAACCCCTCACACTAGACTACTGACATAACCCTTCACACTAGACTACTGACATAACCCCTCACACTAGACTACTGATATAACCCCTCACACTAGACCACTGTCATAACCCCTCACACTAGACTACTGACATAACCCCTCACACTAGACTACTGACATAACCCCTCACACTAGACTACTGACATAACCCCTCACACTAGACTACTGACATAACCCTTCACACTAGACTACTGATATAACCCCTCACACTAGACTACTGACATAACCCCTCACACTAGACTACTGACATAACCCTTCACACTAGACTACTGATATAACCCCTCACACTAGACTACTGATATAACCCCTCACACTATACTACTGATATAACCCCTCACACTAGACTACTGATATAACCCTTCACACTATACTACTGATATAACCCTTCACACTAGACTACTGATATAACCCCTCACACTAGACTACTGATATAAACCCTCACACTAGACTACTGACATAACCCCTCACACTAGACTACTGACATAACCCCTCATACTAGACTACTGACATAACCCCTCATACTAGACTACTGACACAACACTAGACTACTGACATAACCCCTCATACTAGACTACTGACATAACCCCTCATACTAGACTACTGACACAACACTAGACTGCTGATATAACCCTTCACACTAGACTACTGCTATAACCCCTCACACTAGACTACTGACATAACCCCTCACACTAGACTACTGATATAACCCCTCACACTAGACTACTGATATAACCCCTCACACTAGACTACTGACATAACCCCTCACACTAGACTACTGCAACACCGTATCCCCTGCTATAACCCCTCACACTAGACTACTGCCATAACCCTTCACACTAGACTACTGACATAACCCCTCACACTAGACTACTGACACAACCCCTCACACTAGACTACTGACATAACCCTTCACACTTGACTACTGACATAACCCCTCACACTAGACTACTGACATAACCCTTCACACTAGACTACTGACATAACCCCTCACACTAGACTACTGCTATAACCCTTCACACTAGACTACTGATATAACCCCTAGACTACTGACACAACCCTTCACACTAGACTACTGACACAACCCCTCACACTAGACTACTGCTATAACCCTTCACACTAGACTACTGATATAACCCCTAGACTACTGACACAACCCCTCACACTAGACTACTGATATAACCCCTCACACTAGACTACTGACATAACCCCTCACACTAGACTACTGCTATAACCCCTCACACTAGACTACTGATATAACCCCTCACACTAGACTACTGACATAACCCCTCACACTAGACTACTGACATAACCCCTCACACTAGACTACTGACATAACCCTTCACACTAGACTACTGACATAACCCCTCACACTAGACTACTGACATAACCCCTCACACTAGACTACTGATATAACCCTTCACACTATACTACTGATATAACCCTTCACACTAGACTACTGACATAACCCCTCACACTAGACTACTGACATAACCCCTCACACTAGACTACTGACATAACCCCTCACACTAGACTACTGACATAACCCCTCACACTAGACTACTGACATAACCCCTCACACTAGACTACTGACATAACCCCTCACACTAGACTACTGACATAACCCTTCACACTAGATTACTGATACAACCCCTCACACTAGACTACTGATATAACCCTTCACACTAGACTACTACTTTCCAATATGTGAACTATAGGCTAAGAGAGCTTCATCAGCTGTGTATTGATTGTGGGGGTTGGATAGTGTGAGAAGACAACATCACAACATGGGGTACAAAATCTATTCTAGCTCTTAAAGGGACAGTAGCCTATATGGGGTGGACAATTTTCAATTACAGCATTATTTAATCTGCCGTTATTCAATTGCTATTTATTATGTTAATCAAACAGTTAATTGTTAATAGTATCTTCTGATTACAATTATTTATGTCTCATATTTTAACTAAATGCAATCTATTAGCTTCTAAAATGGATGTAGGTATATCTACAGTAGCTGTCCGATAACACATTCTGATTGGTTCTGTATTTGTATTTATTATGGATCCCCATTAGCTGCTGCCAAAGCAGAATTAAGGCAGTTTATACCATTTTGAAAGATTTACAATACATTCACAGATTTCACAACACACTGTGTGCCCTCAGCCCCTACTGGCTTGTCCTGCATTTTGTAAAAACCCAGAATGCATGTAGGAAAAAGATCTTGGTTCCTTTCTAAACATAGCAATGTGAATGCAAAGAGGACTCGGACCACAAACTAGGTCAAGTGAACTGGCAAAAGAGAGTTGAGTACTCATTCAAAAGCAGTATGAATGCAAAGACAACTGAGATTTTACGCCCTTTTTATTTATTTTTTACACCAAATTTCCCATTAAATAGGACTGAGATCGTTTCTTTTAAAGAGGACTATATGTGAAAACACCTCAAACACGGGGAATCTTTTCAACCATTATCTGCTCTGTGTTTACTATAAAAAAACACGGAGCAGAGATTTCAGTGGCACCAAGGGTGCTGTATATTTGTGTGTGTGTAATGTGGATTAAATTTAATTAGGTGGGGGGGGGGGGGTTATGGTGCTCCTGGGAACGTTCCAGAAAGAACTCTGAACAAATAGGGATTTTTTTTAAACAAATCTAATGGAAAATGTTGTTAGTGAATGATGTCTTAAACGCAAGTTTGGAGGAAATCTCACAGCCAATTTACATCTTTGCGTACGCACAGTACAAAACAGCTACAGACTCCTCATCTTAAACAGTGCATTGTTATCACCCGATGAGCTACCAGTGGACTGATATTGGATCTTTCAGTCACACTCACAACCCTGGTAAAAGATGCCGTGGACGCGGCCTTGTCTCCCATCGTTACCACCCTGGCCGGAATGCAAACTACAATACAGGAGCAAGGTACGAAAGTAACAGAGTTGGAGATCGGCTTGTCTGGTTGCAGTGACCGAATTGTTAGAAAAAGGCTATGAAACTCTAAAAACAGAAAATAAACTATTGTAAGAGAGAGTGGACATGGTGGAGAATTATTCTCACCTCTCAAACATAAGGATTATTGCAAATATACCAGAAGGATCCAGTTAAGTTTATCACCTGTTTTTCGAGGAGGTCCTGGGTAAAAAAATTATTCGACACTCCTTTGGCCTTGGAACGGGCTCACCGCCTAGGCCGTGAATTCACTGGAATAGGCAGAGAGATCTCCAAATCACGACCCTTCGTTGTACGTTTTGAGGAACGGGCTCACCGCCTAGGCCGTGAATTCACTGGAATAGGCAGAGAGATCTCCAAATCTCGACCCTTCGTTGTACGTTTTGAGGAACGGGCTCACCGCCTAGGCCGTGAATTCAATAGGCAGAGAGATCTCCAAATCACGACCCTTCGTTGTACATTTTGAGGAACGGGCTCACCGCCTAGGCCGTGAATTCAATAGGCAGAGAGATCTCCAAATCACGACCCTTCGTTGTACGTTTTGATGACTTTCAAGATAAGGAGCGCTTCATGCAGAAAGGGAGAGAACATACAGTGCCTTCAGAAAGTATTCAGACCCCTTGACTTTTTCCACATTTTGTTACATTACAGCCGACATTACGCTGACTGCGAACCAGGCTTAATCGCCCAACATCAGTGTCCGACCTCACGAATGCTCGTGGCTGAATGGAAGCAAGTCCCCCTGTAGCAATGTTCCAACATCTAGTGGAAATCTTTCCCAGAAGTCTGTTATAGCAGCAAAGGGTGGACCAACTCCATATTAATGCCCATGATTTTGGAATGAGATGTTTGATGAGTAGGTGTGGTCACGATGAGAAGGTGTGGTCACGATGAGCAGGTGTAGTCATCTAGTGTTGTTAAAAAACCTGACCTACTGGCTGCTCTTACCCTAGCCGAAAAATCCTATAGGATTCCAATAATTAAAAATCCTATTGAAAATTCTATCAGATTTTGGAACCTATCCTATAGGACAGGCCTGGGCAACTCCAGTCCTCGGGGGCTTGATTGGTGTCACAGTTTTGTCCCAGCCCCAGCGAACACACCTGACTCCAATAGTCAATAGTCAACTAATCATGATCTTCATTTTAAAATGCAATTACTTTAAATCAGGTGTGTTTAGTACGGAAGGAGAAAAAGTGTGACACCAATCAGGCTGGAGTTTCCCAGGCTTATGACTACAGTAGCACTGGTTCCAAAATCTGATAGGATTTTCCTATTGGATTCTTATATTGGTATCCTATAGGATTCTATCAAATTAAAACCTATTGGATTCTTATATTGGTATCCTATAGGATTCTATCAAATTAAAACCTATTGGATTCTTATATTGGTATCCTATAGGATTCTATCAAATTAAAACCTATTGGATTCTTATATTGGTATCCTATAGGATTCTATCAAATTAAAACCTATTGGATTCTTATATTGGTATCCTATAGGATTCTATCAAATTAAAACCTATTGGATTCTATCAAATTAAAACCTATTGGATTCTTATATTGGTATCCTATAGGATTCTATCAAATTAAAACCTATTGGATTCTTATATTGGTATCCTATAGGATTCTATCAAATTAAAACCTATTGGATTCTTATATTGGTATCCTATAGGATTCTATCAAATTAAAACCTATTGGATTCTTCTATTGGAATTCAGGTTTCTGTGTGATATTTAGCTGTGAGATTGTTCAATAAATCTGAATGTTTCCAATTGTAAATGTTGGAGTGCTCTCTGTATAGAAGTTGCATGCCTCACACCTATATACGGATTTGAGTCAAACTACCACTTAAATAACAGCCAACCCTTGTCACTGTTGATATCTTATGGCGGGTTGTGATTCGTCAAAGTTAAATAACAATGCAACTGATTTGTTCCCTTTTTACGTTTCGCCAGCCTCACGAAACTTCCACCCGACGTTCCAGAAGTTCAGATGACCGTCTTCAGCAAATTCTTCTTCTAACCACTGATGTGAAAATGATTATCAGATTCAGTGTGGCCTTTGTGTTAGTTTAACCAGCGCATACACCCCAGACGTTTGCCCGCCCCGGCTCAATTGATTTCAAATTGATATTGATATGAGTGATTAACAAAATAGTGCTGCGTTTAACCTTTTTTCGTTTTGACCCTCCCTAAAAACTTGAAATAAATCAATAAAAACAAGTGACCCTCCCTAAAAACTTGAAATAAATCAATAAAAACAAGTGACCCTCCCTAAAAACTTGAAATAAATCAATAAAAACAAGTGACCCTCCCTAAAAACTTGAAATAAATCAATAAAAACAAGTGACCCTCCCTAAAAACTTGAAATAAATCAATAAAAACAAGTGACCCTCCCCTATAGCCAAAATAATTATTAAAACAAAGTGGATAGCAGAGAACATGTCTACCATTTACCCTAACTCTTAGGACAGACAGTTTTAGAAATAGTTCTCCATTTTTGTAGCCTAACCACAGCCAGAAGGTTGTGGATTCCCAGACCAGAGTGGACAAGGGTGAATAGATCTCCATTATAATAAAATAACTGCATGAATCTAACATCTTAATTCCGGGTCAGAGAAAAAAAAAAGTATTTTTATATAATCGCTTTTCATTCAATTCAATTCTAGTCATTTAACCTGACTAGTGACAAGCAGAATATTTTATAATAGCACAACAGAGTATGACAATGAATGAGCTGCATGCTGCAGCACCACAGACGTTTTGATTTCTATACAGGCTATTGTTTAAAAAAGAGGATAGTCTACGTTTGGAACCGTGGTAGATATGTGGTAGTGGTGTATGGGCCTGAGTGTGTGTTGTGAATTATGTTATGAATGTATTGTCATGTTTTTAAAATTGTATAACTGCCTTAATTTTGCAGAAGAATAGCTGCTGCCTTGGCAGGAACTAATGGTAATCCATAATAAAACCCAGGAAGAATAGCTGCTGCCTTGGTAGGAACTAATGGTCATCCATAATAAAACCCAGGAAGAATAGCTGCTGCCTTGGTAGGAACTAATGGTCATCCATAATAAAACCCAGGAAGAATAGCTGCTGCCTTGGTAGGAACTAATGGTAATCCATAATAAAACCCAGGAAGAATAGCTGCTGCCTTGGCAGGAACTAATGGTAATCCATAATAAAACCCAGGAAGAATAGCTGCTGCCTTGGTAGGAACTAATGGTAATCCATAATAAAACCCAGGAAGAATAGCTGCTGCCTTGGCAGGAACTAATGGTAATCCATAATAAAACCCAGGAAGAATAGCTGCTGCCTTGGCAGGAACTAATGGTAATCCATAATAAAACCCAGGAAGAATAGCTGCTGCCTTGGTAGGAACTAATGGTAATCCATAATAAAACCCAGGAAGAATAGCTGCTGCCTTGGTAGGAACTAATGGTCATCCATAATAAAACCCAGGAAGAATAGCTGCTGCCTTGGTAGGAACTAATGGTAATCCATAATAAACCCCCAGGAAGAATAGCTGCTGCCTTGGCAGGAACTAATGGTAATCCATAATAAAACCCAGGAAGAATAGCTGCTGCCTTGGCAGGAACTAATGGTAATCCATAATAAAACCCAGGAAGAATAGCTGCTGCCTTGGTAGGAACTAATGGTCATCCATAATAAACCCCCAGGAAGAATAGCTGCTGCCTTGGTAGGAACTAATGGTCATCCATAATAAAACCCAGGAAGAATAGCTGCTGCCTTGGTAGGAACTAATGGTAATCCATAATAAAACCCAGGAAGAATAGCTGCTGCCCTGGCAGGAACTTTTTATTTGATGTTTTTATTTAACCAGGTAGCGACCTGACCAAGATAAAGCAAAGCAGTTCGACACATAAAACAACACATAGTTACACATGGAGTAAAACAAACATACAGTCAATAATACAGTAGAAAAATAAGAATATATACAATGTGAGCAAATGAGGTGAGATCAGGGAGGTAAAGAAAGGCCATGTTGGCAAAGTAAATACAATATAGCAAGTAAAACACTGGAATGGTTGATTTGCAGTGGAAGAATGTGCAAAGTAGAGATATAAATAATGGGGTGCAAAGGAACAAAATAAATAAATAAATACAGTAGGGGGAGAGGTAGTTGTTTGGGCTAAATTATAAATGAGCTATGTACAGGTGCAGTAATCTGTGAGCTGCTCTGACAGCTGGTGCTTAAAGCTAGTGAGGGATAAGTGTTTCCAGTTTCAGAGATTTTTGTAGTTCGTTCCAGTCATTGGCATCAGAGAACTGGAAGGAGAGGCAGCCAAATAAATAATTGGTTTTGGGGGTGACCAGAGAGATATACCTGCTGGAGCGCGTGCTACAGGTGGGTGATGCTATGGTGACCAGCGAGCTGAGATAAGGGAGGACTTGGGTTTGGTGACGAGTATGAAGCAAGGGCCAGCTAACGAGAGCATACAGGTCACAGTGGTGGGTAGTATATGGGGCTTTGGTGACAAAGCTGTGATAGACTGCATCCAATTTATTGAGTAAGGTATTGGAGGCTATTTTGTAAATGACATCGCCGAAGTCGAGGACCGGTAGGATGGTCAGTTTTACAAGGGTATGTTTGGCAGCATGAGTGAAGGATGCTTTGTTGTGAAATAGGAAGCCAATTCTACATTTAACTTTGGATTGGAAATGTTTTATGTGAGTCTGGGAGGAGAGTTTACAGTCTAACCAGACACCTAGGTATTTGTAGTTGTCCACATATTCTAAGTTAGAGCCGTCCAGAGTAGTGATGTTGAACGGGCGGGCAGGTGCAGGCAGCGATCGGTTGAAGAGCATGCATTTAGTTTTACTTGTATTTAAGAGCAATTGGAGTCCACAGAAGGAAAGTTGTATGGCATTGAAGCTCGTCTGGAGGGTTGTTAACACAGTGTCCAAAGAAGGACCATAAGTATACAGAATGGTGTCATCTGCGTAGAGGTGGAACAGAGACTTCACCAGCAGCAAGAGTGACATCATTGTTGTATACAGAAGAGAGTCTGTCCAAGAATTTAACCCTGTGGCACCCCCAAAGAGACTGCCAGAAGCCCGGACAACAGGCCCTCCGATTTGACACACTGAACTCTATCAGAGAAGTAGTCCCGTCCTGTACTCCCTGTTCACCCACGACTGCATGCTCAGGCACGACTCCAACACCACCATTAAGTTTGCAGACGACACAACGGTGGTAGGCCTGATCACTGACAACGACGAGACAGCCTATAGGGAGGAGGTCAGAGACCTGGCCGGGTGGTACCAGAATAAGAACCTATTCCTCAACGTAATCAAGACAAAGGAGATGATTGTGGACTACAGGAAAAGGATGACCAGACGAGCTAAATCACTTCTATGCTCGCTTTGAGACAAGCAACAGTGATGCATGCATGAGAGCATCAGCTGTTCCGGACGACTGTGTGATCACGCTCTCCGTAGCCGACGTGAATAAGACCTTTATACAAGTCAACATTCGTTTGGCCAGACAAGGACGTGTGCTACGGGCACGTGCTGACCAACTGGCAGGTGTCTTCACTGACATTTTCAACATGTACCTGATTGAGTCTGTAATACCAACATGTTTCAAGCAGACCACCATAGTCCCTGTGCCCAAGAACACGAAGGCAACCAGCCTAAATGACTACAGACCCGTAGCACTCACATCCGTAGCCATGAAGTGCATTGAAAGGCTGGTAATGGCTCACATCAACACCATTATCCCAGACACACTAGACCCACTCCAATTTGCATACCGCCCAAACAGATCCACAGATGATGCAATCTCAATTGCACTCCACACTGCACTTTCCCACCTGGACAAAAGGAACACCTACGTGAGAATGCTATTCATTGACTACAGCTCAGCGTTCAACACCCTAGTACCCTCAAAGCTCATCACTAAGCTAAGGATCCTGGGACTAAACACCTCGCTCTGCAAATGGATCCTGGACTTCCTGACAGGCCGCCCCCAGGCGGTGAGGGTAGGTAGCAACACTTCTGCCATGCTGATCCTCAACACTGGAGCCCCTCAGGGTTGAGTGCTCATTCCCCTTCCTACTCCCAGTTCACCCACGACTGCATGGCCAGGCATGACTCCAACACCATCATTACGTATGCAGACAACAAAACAGCGGTAGGCCTGATCACAGACAACGACGAGACAGCCTATAGGGAGGAGGTCAGAAACCTGGCCGGATGGTGCCTGAATAACAACCTATCCCTCAACGTAGCCAGGACTGAGGAGATGATTGTGGACTACAGGAAAAGGAGGACCGAGCAAGCCCCCATTCTCATCGACGGGGCTGTAGTGGAGCAGATTGAGAGCTTCAAGTTCCTTGGTGAAGGATCTGGAGATGGTCTGTATGGAGGAGTGGGCCAAAATCCCTGCTGCAGTGTGTGCAAACCTGGTCAAGAACTACAGGAAACGTATAATCTCTGGAATTGCAAACAAAGGTTTCTGTACCAAATATTAAGTTCTGCTTTTCTGATGTATCAAATACTTATGTCATGCAATAAAATGCAAATTAATTACTTAAAAATCATACAATGTGATTTTCTGGATTTTTGTTTTAGATTCCTTCTCTCACAGTTGAAGTATACCTATTATAAAAATGACAGACCTCTATATGCTTTGTAAGTAGGAAAACCTGCAAAATCGGCAGTGTATCTAATACTTGTTCTCCCCACTCTATATTACTTTGCCTTGTGCTTCTCTGAGCATGCGCTTCGTATAGCTTAGGTCTATAGCCTATAGCATAGTCTACGGATCATTTGATTGAGACCACAAAAGGCGCACTTGATGCGCCCCCCAGCAGAGCTTCAAGGATGAGTGGCAGCGTAGGGCACACATCGAGATATAATCAGCAACTAATTCCCAAACAATGAGCAATATGACATCTAATCGATTATAAATTACATGACACTCCCCTGGACTAAATAAATAAATACTAAATCCTCCCCTGGACTAAATAAATAAATACTAAACGCTCCCCTGAACTAAATAAATAAATACTAAACGCTCCCCTAGACTAAATAAATAAATACTAAACGCTCCCCTAGACTACATAAATAAATACTAAACCCTCCCCTGAACTAAATAAATAAATACTAAACGCTCCCCTAGACTAAATAAATAAATACTAAATCCTCCCCTGGACTACATAAATAAATACTAAACCCTCCCCTGGACTAAATAAATAAATACTAAACCCTCCCCTGAACTAAATAAATAAATACTAAACCCTCCCCTAGACTAAATAAATAAATACTAAATCCTCCCCTGGACTACATAAATAAATACTAAACCCTCCCCTGGACTAAATAAATAAATACTAAACCCTCCCCTGAACTAAATAAATAAATACTAAACGCTCCCCTAGACTAAATAAATAAATACTAAATCCTCCCCTGGACTACATAAATAAATACTAAACCCTCCCCTGGACTAAATAAATAAATACTAAACCCTCCCCTGAACTAAATAAATAAATACTAAATGCTCCCCTTGACTGAAATGGAAACGCTCCCTTATTGATTATTGATTTGGACACTTCGAAACTGTGTTTTGACATTGGGATATTCATCAAAAGTTATTGTCAACGGGAAGCAGCGATAGCATCATTTTCAACTTATGTTTATGAATATAAATGGAACTTCTAGGTAAAAACTTCTGAATGAGTCCAAAAAGTTGGTGTTATTGATTGATTTTAATGATCTACCCGAAATCATGAAAACAGGGTTGACTTGGGCACATATATTTAGCGATAACAATCAAGAAAAAACATTTATCACCTGCTATAACAATACAGTGACTCAAAAACCATATACAAACTGCTACACCCTAACTAGCTATCTAGCTAGCGAGTCAGCTGGCAGGAAAAATGTGGCTAACAGTACTTCCATAGCTAGCGCAAAAATAATTGCAAAATAATGCTGCACAATGACAAAAATTTGAAAAAAACATTGACATCTTCATCAGGAAACAAATATTGTATTAAAGTTCTAACATTCACACACAGTGAAGGATAAAACCGTGAGAATAACAATTCTAGAAAACCGGAGATTACCTGCACAGCCACAGGAGGCGAGCTGAACATGGGAGTTGGGCTAATTAACACTGGAGCTGGTGCTAGCTGTGACGTACTTCATTGGTCACATTAGTCACACAGTGACATACTTCATTAGTCAAAGGACAAACTTCTTTCAGGTAAATAAAACAGATAAAAAAAAGTGTTGTTTCTGTTCATTGAAAATGTTTCAGGTTTTTATATCACATGCACAGTGTACAGTGAAATGCCTATCTTGCAAACCCAACAATGCAATAATCAATAACAATGTATTACTAGAAAAAAAACACGAGAAATAAGAATAAGAAATATGAAATACACAATAAAATAAGTAATTAAGCAAGCAGAAAATCACATTTGTAGGATTTTAATGAATTTATTTGCAAATTATGGTGGAAAATAAGTATTTGGTCAATAACAAAAGTTTATCTCAATACTTTGTTAAATACCCTTTGTTGGCAATGACAGAGGTCAAACGTTTTCTGTAAGTCTTCACAAGGTTTTCACACACTGTTGCTGGTATTTTGGCCCATTCCTCCATGCAGATATTTTCTAGAGCAGTGATGTTTTGGGGCTGTTGCTGGGCAACACGGACTTTCAACTCCCTCCAAAGATTTTCTATGGGGTTGAGATCTGGAGACTGGCTAGGCCACTCCAGGACTTTGAAATGCTTCTTACGAAGCCACTCCTTCATTGCCCGGGCGGTGTGTTTGGGATCATTGTCATGCTGAAAGGCATCTTCAAAAAGGCATCTTCAACGCCCTTGCTGATGGAAGGAGGTTTTCCCTCAAAATCTCACGATACATGGCCCCATTCATTCTTTCCTTTACACGGATCAGTCGTCCTGGTCCCTTTGCAGAAAAACAGCCCCAAAGCATGATGTTTCCACCCCCATGCTTCACAGTAGGTATGGTGTTCTTTGGATGCAACTCAGCATTCTTTGTCCTCCAAACACGACAAGTTGAGTTTTTACCAGAAAGTTCTATTTTGGTTTCATCTGACCATATGACATTCTCCCAATCTTCTTCTGGATCATCCAAATGCTCTCTAGCAAACTTCAGACGGGCCTGGACATGTACTGGCTTAAGCAGGGGGACACGTCTGGCACTGCAGGATTTAAGTCCCTGGTGGGTAGTGTGTTACTGATGGTAGGATTTGTTACTTTGGTCCCAGCTCTCTGCAGGTCATTCACTAGGTCCCCCCGTGTGGTTCTGGGATTTTTGCTCACCGTTCTTGTGATCATTTTGACCCCACGGGGTGAGATCTTGTGTGGAGCCCCAGATCGAGGGAGATTATCAGTGGTCTTGTAATTTTTGCTACCACAGTTGATTTCATCAAACCAAGCTGCTTACCTATTGCAGATTCAGTCTTCCCAGCCTGGTGCAGGTCTACAATTTTGTTTCTGGTGTCCTTTGAAAGCTCTTTGGTCTTGGCCATAGTGGAGTTTGGAGTGTGACTGTTTGATGTTGTGGACAGGTGTCTTTTATACTGATAACAAGTTCAAACAGGTGCCATTAATACAGGTAACGAGTGGAGGACAGAGGGGCCTCTTAAAGAAGAAGTTACAGGTCTGTGAGAGCCAGAAATCTTGCTTGTTTGTAGGTGACCAAATACTTATTTTCCACCATAATTTGCAAATAAATTAATATAAAATCCTACAATGTGATTTTCAGGATTTTTTTCTTCTCATTTTGTCTGTCATAGTTGAAGTGTACCTATGATGAAAATTGCAGGCCTGTCTCATCTTTTTAAGTGGGAGAACTTGCACAATTGGCGGCTGACTAAATACTTTTTTGCCCCACTGTAAATGTATGTGATTGGGTGTGTGGCTGTGTAGAGTCAGTATAAATGTATGTGATTGGGTGTGTGGCTGTGAGGAGTCAGTATAAATGTATGTGCATATTATGAATAAGTGAGCAGATTATGCAGTGAGTGTTTGTGTGTGTGTTGGAGTGACAGTGTGTGTAGGGAAATAAAAGGTAAATAAAGATACAAGGTAAGCTCGGTCTGTGTAGCTATTTTGTTAGCTATTTATCAGTCGTATTACTTGGGGATAGAAGCTGTTCAAGAGCCTGTTGGTGTCAGACTTGATACACCGGTACCTCTTGCCGTGCGGCAGCAGAGCAAATAGTCAATGGTTTGAGTGGTTGGGGTCTTTGACGATTTTCTGGGCCTTCTATTCACACCGCCTAATATAGAGGTCCTGAAAGGTAGGGATCTCGGCCGTAATAATGTACTGGGCCGTACGCATTACCCTCTGTAGTGCCTTGCGGTCGGAGGCTGAGCAGTTTCCGTACCAGGCAGTGATGCAAACAGTCAGGATGCTCTCGATGTTGCAGCTGTAGAACCTTTTGAGGATCTGAGGACCCAAGCCAAATCTTTTTAGTTTCCTGAGGAGGAATAGGCTTTGTCGTTCCCTCTTCACGGCTGTCTTGGTGTGTTTGGACCATTCTAGTTTGTTGGTGATGTGGACACCAAGGAACTTGAAGCTCTCAACCTGCTCCACTACAGCCCCATCGATGAGAATGGGGGCGTGCTCGGTCCTCCTTTTCCTGTAGTCCACAATCATCTCCTTTGTCTTGATTACGTTGAGGAATAGGTTCTTATTCTGGTACCACCCGGCCAGGTCTCTGACCTCCTCCCTGTAGGCTGTCTCGTCGTTGTCAGTGATCAGGCCTACCACCGTTGTGTCGTCTGCAAACTTAATGATGGTGTTGGAGTCGTGCCTGAGCATGCAGTCGTGGGTGAATAGGGAGTACAGGATGGAACTGAGCACGCACCCCTGAGGGGCTCCAGTGTTGAGGGTCAGTGTGGCAGATGTCTGGGAAAAGCTGATTCTCTCATGCATGCCTCAGTGTTGCTTGCCTCGAAGCGAGCATAGAAGTGATTTAGCTTTTCTGGTAGGCTCGTGTCACTGGGCAGCCCGCGGCTGTGCTTCCCTTTTGTAGTCTGTAATAGTTTACAGGCCCTGCCACATCCGGTGAGCGCCGAAGCCGGTGTAGTACGATTCAATCTTAGCCCTGTATTGGCGCTTTTGCCTGTTTGATGGTTCGCCTGAGGGTGTAGCGGGATTTCTTATAAGCGCCTGGGTTAGTGTCCCGCTCCTTGAACGCGGCAGCTCTACCCTTTAGCTCAGTGCGAATGTTGCCTGTAATCCATGGTTTCTGGTTGGGGTCTGTAGGTACAGTCACCGTGGGGACGACGTCATCGATGCACTTATTTATGAAGCCAGTGGCTGATATGGTGTAGTCCTCAATGCCATCGTAGGAATCCTGGAACAGATTCTGTGCTAGCAAGTCCTTTCCGTTACTGGCCCAACGCTCTAATCACGAGGCTACCTGACGACTCTTTTTCTCTCATGTATGCTAAGTCATCTTGGAAAACAAATCAGTCAGTGTCGAACTACTTCTCTTGATATTACACATTGTTTCCATATCTATTTTGATGCAGCTCTTCTGCATACCTCAGCGACCTTTGTATGACCTTGTGATCAAATACAATTTATGAAAAAAATATTGAAATAAAAAGACCTAGAAGACAACCAGGTGTTCCTAACTCATCAATTACTTTAATTGACCACTTACTCACAAGGGAGTAGTAAAAACCCAGCAGACACTTGGTCCTCCAGGAATGAAGTTTTGCACCCCCTGCCTTACACATACAATACTACAGCCACAGAGAGTACAGGAATAGTATATTGTCGATGAATGGGCATCATTTGGTGGCAGGTAGCCAAGAGCATTGGGCAAGTAACCATAATGTTGCTGGTTCAAATCCCTGAGCTGTTCTACCGTTGAGCATTCAACCCCCAGCAACAATTGCCACCTTCACCTTATTCATAGGGGTTGAGTTAAATGTGGAAGACACATTTCGGTTGAATGCATTAGGTTGTGCAACTGACTAGGTATGCCCTTTCCCCAGTTCAAATCCCGGGTCTGACGGGAAACATCTGGCACGAAGTCAGCATGCAAACCGAAGAGTTGCTGTTATCAAATCCTAGATGCCATTGCCTGCTGTTGTGCCTTTGAGCAAGTCACTTAACCCCCCACAACAGATATACTGAAACACTGGAACCGTCGCGCAATGATCATACCACGCTTAGTGTCACTTGTTTTGCCCAGTTTAACGTTCAATCGAACAGTAACTGAACGCATCAATGCCTGTCTGCCTGCTTTATATAGCAAGCTACAGTCACGTGATTCATTGTCTGTAGGAGTGAACCATTTTCATGAACGGGGTGGTGTACCTAATAAACTAGCCACTGAGTGTATATAGTATGTAAGAAGGAACTGGGGTACAATGACCTTACAGCCCAGTGACAAGCGGTTATACCCCTTTAAGAACACTAAACCTTTATTTCTAAGAGTGTTTGTTGTTATCTCACTCTATTTCTCTTCATCGTGATATAGTCCATCCCTCTTATTTAGCTCGGAAGTCCATGGGTGTAAGTCTGCCTCAGATAGATAGTTATAATTTAGCGGTGTACTTCAAGTCTTCACCCAGACTCCCAACTTGGTATTTAATGCATAAATTAATTAAGAGTGGATCTTCTCATAAATAATCCCTGAGACACTCTGTGTTTACCAAGACCATAAATTACACTGAGGTAAATAATAGAATAACCTGAGTTTAAAAAATATGAATCTCTGTTCACATACAGCACGAGTAAAAAGTTTGGACACAGCTACTCATTCCAGGGTTTTTCTTTATTTTTTACTATTTTCTACAATGTAGAAAAATAGTGAAAATATCAAAACAATGAAATAACACATATGGAATCATGTAGTAACAAAGTAGCCGCGTTTTGCCAAGATGACATATTTGCACACTCTTGGCATTCTCTCAACCAGGATCATGAGGAATGCTTTTCCAACAGTATTGAAGGAGTTCCCACATATGCTGAGCACTTGTTGGCTGCTTTTCCTTCACTTTGCGATCCCAAACCATCTCAATTTGGTTGAGATCGGGTGATTGTGGAAGCCAGGACATCTGATGTAGCACTCCATCACTTTCCATCCTGGTTAAATAGCTCTTACACAGCCTGGAGGTGTGTTGGGTCATTGTCCTGTTGAAAAACAAATGACAGTCCCACTAAGCACAAACCTGATGGGATGGCGTATCGCTGCAGAATGCTGAAGTAGTCATGCTGGTTAAGTATGCCAGTAAAGCACCTCAACAACATCACACCACCTCCATGTTTCACGGTAGGAACCACACATGCTGGTTAAGTGTGCCTTGAATTCTAAATAAATCACTGACAGTGTCACCAACAAAGCACTCCCACACCATCACAGCTCCTCCTCCGTGCTTCATGGTAGGAACCACACATGCAGAGATCATCCGTTCAACTACTCTGTGTCTCACAAAGACAAGGTGGTTGGAACCAAAAATCTCAAATTTGGACTCGTCAGACCAAATGAAAGATATCCACCGGTCTAATGTCCATTACTTGTGTTTCTTGGCCCAAGAAAGTCTCTTCTTATTATTGGTGTCATTTAGTAGTGGTTTCTTTGCAGCAATTTGACCATGAAGGCCTGATTCACACAGTCTCCTCTGAACAGTTGATGTTGAGATGTGTCTGTTACTTGAACTCTGTGAAGCATTTATTTGGGCTGCGAATTCTGAGGCTGGTAACTCTAATGAACTTATCCTCTGCAGCAGAATAAACTCTGGGTCTTCCTTTCCTGTGGCGGTCCTCATGAGAGCCAGTTTCATCATAGCGCTTGATGGTTTTTTCAACTGCACTTGAAGAGACTTTCAAAGTTCTTAAAATTTTCCAGATTAGCTGACCTTCATGTCTTGAAGTAATGATGGACTGTCGTTTTTCCCTACTTATTTGAGCTGTTCTTGCCATAATACTATCTTCTGTATACCACCCTACCTTGTCACAACACATCTGATTGGCTCAAACGCATTAAGAAGGAAAGAAATTCCACAAATGAACTTTTAACAAGGCACACCTGTTAATTAAAATGCATTCCAGGTGACTACCTCATGAAGCTGGTTTAGATAATGGCAAGAGTGTGCAAAGCTGTCATCAAGACAAAGGGTGGCTACTTTGAAGAATCTAAAATCTAAAATGTATTTTGATTTGTTTAACACTTGTTTGGTTACTACATGATTCCATATGTGTTATTTCATACTTTTGATGTCAACAAAATATGAAAATACTAAGTCTCTCTCTCCCTCCCTCCCTCTCTCCCTCTCTCTCTCTCCCTTTCTAGTTGTTCTGGTGGTGGTTTTTGGAATCTGTTGGGCTCCGTTCCACACCGACAGACTCATGTGGAGCTTCATCGACGAGTGGACCAGCATCCAGCTGGAGGTGTACAAGTATGTCCACGTGGTCTCTGGCGTCTTCTTCTACCTCAGCTCGGCCGTCAACCCGATCCTCTACAACCTCATGTCCACCCGCTTCCGAGAGATGTTCAAGGAAGTGATGTGTCATCGGCCACGGCACCCAGTGCCCAGGAAGCAGTCACTCAGTGTTACCCGGGTAACACTCCGCAGCATTCTCAGTGAGGCCACGCCCATTAATGGCATTGCGGGCCTACACGAAGACAAGGAGCATGAGACCGCCTTTCCTTGAAAGGACTTCCTAGCAGAGGAGAATTAAAACACTAAACTGATCAGATGGACGATGATTCTGGGATGATTGAGATGTATTGTTATAAGGGATTTTAAGGATCTAAGGATGTCCAGTCTGTTATTGCAAGCTTTGGTCACCATACCACAGTAGACTTCTCCTGTCACTAAACTCCCTAAACACAAGGAAACAAAACAAATTTAAACCTGATGCTTTGACGTATTATTTTAGCAATTCTATGAAAATGAAAATATCTCAGGAGATACAGACAAATCGATAGTTCTCATCTAGAAGACCTGGTAGATTCTGCATCACTGCTTTTGCACTCCTGTTTAGCATTTCATGTTCAACAGCACAAAACTTTTGAACGTCCAGTCTCAAGAGATGAAGAAGAAGAGATGGCTTAAAGCTGATTTTCCTCACAGCTCCGATTGAAAACAGGCCCGAGATGCCCTGTCAAAAGCTCCTTCAAAGATGATGTCCAACGTGGTTGTTTGACGAATGTATATAGTTCTCAAATCACCGAGTGATTTTAAAAATGGTGCAACGGATTTGCAGTATGTACTAAATAGAACATGAGATTAGCAGCTTCAAATCAAATGCCGTTTGTCACATGCGTCTAATACAACAGGTGTAGCCTGTTAGTGAAATGTAACATCTACACCTGCTTTCTGAGCATAATAATACATATCTGGGTATTAAAAAAGTTAACCTGTACCGGACTACAGTAAAAAAAAAAGAAAAACATTTTGCTTCAAAATAGATGTAGCTGCACCGTCAGCTGCATATTTTCAGAAATGTATGTCATTGCATGAGTCGTTGGATATTGCTAATGAACTTGACGCCTCCATTCAGGAGAGTTTGTCACGTTATTAACAGAGGTATCCTGCTGCAGATTGGCATTTTTGAAGAAAAAAAATAGCTTTCAAAATTCCTCAGACACTGTATGTGTCCATCAACAATCTGGTGAATGATCTCTGAGGATCTGTTTCACTAATGTAAAATGTACACACATGAGCGTGACTATGTACAAAAACAATGTATAGATTCACAGTAGATAAACACATATTTAACAATTCGATGTATTCATAAAAAATAAAAATGTAAAAACACCAGGAGCATTTGAATCTGATCAAGGACTGATTTAGACCTGGGACACCAGGTGGGTGCAATTAATAATTAGTAAGTAATAGCCTTGCACGAGCCTTGGCTTGTGAGAGCCTGAACGGTTCATAATTATCAGGTAGAACAGAAAACCAGCAGAACTCCACACCTCCTGGATCGGATCTAAATACCACTGGTCTAAACTGATGAAAAAGAGACACTGTCTGGAACCTCCAAAACGATGGAGAATCATTAGGAAGTAAGAGCACTGACATAATGTGAAAGGGGAAAGGTCATCTTTACAGCCGAGGGTATTTGTGCTAAATGCAAAATCAAACTTAATTGTTTAAAAAAAAATGTTTTACCATCATAATTATTTAATTGTATTATTTTGGCCTTTACATTTTGGACATTTAAGCAGACACTCTTATCCAGAGTGACTTACTCAGTGCATTGACTTATGACTTTGATTTGCCTTTATCTGAAACTATTAAATCCAAGTCATAACTCTTAAAGGTATTTTGTTAAGGAAGTCCTTTATCTACTTTCCCAGAGTCAGACGAACTCATGGATACAATGTTTATGTCTCTGCATCCAGTATGAAGGAAGTTAGAGGCAGCTTTGCGAGCCAATTATAACTAGCATTAGCACAATGAGAGGAAGTCTATGGTACAGCAAGCTAGCAGTTACCATAGACTTCCAGTCATTGTTCCAACGCTAATTAGCAGTTGCGCTAATGCTAGTTAGCAATTTCCTTCAATCTGCACGCAGATATATATAAAAAAGGTATCTACAAGTTCACACCTCTGGGGAAATAGATAAAGGGCTTCATTGCCAAAATCCTGAAGTATCCCTTTAAGAGTTTAAGCTTCAGATTAATATGACGCTTCTTTCCAGTCAAGTCAGTGTGTTGTTGTGATTCTGGACGGCCAGATGACAAGAAAGTGGGGACTCGTAGGTAGGTCGTTTCAGCTAGTTTTATCTTGTTCTTGATACCATGTCTTGTTTTGAGTTGTTTTGACTGATGTCACTTCTATGCTAACGTTGCAAAAAAAAAAAAATTGCTAGCTAGCTTACCAACAACTGTAACAGTGTATTTCAGAGCCAACAAGTGCTCATTGTGCAACTTAAATATTGGAGACAAAATATAGTTTACACGTTGTCAACAATCTAAGCCAACCCTGTCTGTTTTGCCCCATCGTTGCACACATGTTGTTTTTTGTTACTAAACAATGAATCTTTCTATTAAGGAGTAGACTACTCCACTAAAGTCATGTATTCATTTACCTTTATTTAACTAACTTAGTTAAGAGCAAATTCTTATTTACAATGACAGCCTAGGAACAGTGGGTTAACTGCCTTGTTCAGGTGCAGAACGATAGACTTTTTACCTTGTCAGCTCGGGGATTCCATCTTGCAACCTTTCAGCTACTAGTCCAAGGCTCTAACCACTACCTGCCACCCCTGAATGTATCCATTTTTACAGTATAAGATGTACAGGATAGCAAATGACAAGAAACGGGTATTGATTTTCGGAGAGTGTACACCGCCGAATGGGTGCTTCAGCAGAGCTGTGAAAAAAACTGGCCTTCTGAAGATGTGCACTGAAGTCCTGTGGGGAAAACATCAAATCTTCTGAACGCAATTTCACCAAACAAACCTTTTATCGAGGTTGGCCTCATTGAACTGTCATCCCAGCAGCTGTTAGTTTCCATCTACTCTTGGAGGTGGTGTGTGAGCCAGGAATGTGTAAATCTGTCAGTCCTTCTGCAAGGAGCTGTCGTACCACCTCATGTTCTCATCCATCATCGCCCGAGCGACAACACCTGTGTCAGGCACAGTAAATGACCATTTCGCTGCTCTGACAAAACATGGACTGTACATGCAAACAGGCAGTTACAGCTAACAAACTGATTCATCCCTCTGACCACACTATCTGATTGGGGGGGTGTACATTTTCACATTTTCACAAACCAAAGGAGAGGGACCATCTGGTCAACAGTGGGTACAGACTGATCAACAATCTTGTACAGACTCTCACTGTTTGAGATTTTGACTGAATGCAACTGCATGATTCTATCTATCTGCTTCTTTTTCTTGTAAATGTATACCTGTGTGATAGTTTCAGTGCAGAAGAGTTTCCGGGGGGGGGGGGGGGGGGGACTACTCTCCAGTGAGGCGGAGATTTGTGCTGTAGTGCCACTACTGTATAAAGCTGCAAGAGAGGAATATTGTACTTTGGAAAACAATGGGTGAATAAAAATAAAATACACATTTAAAAAATGCTTGAATTTTTACCGGTACCTAAAATATTCTACTGCTTGAGCACCTGTTCCTCTTATAAAATATTATCTCAAAAGTATTGTAGAGCGCCTGCACCTAAATATAAAAAGTACCGGCTTCCAAAATCAGTAGCGGAATCTGTTTCAGTCCAAGTCTTGCATTGTACTGAGTTATTGTGTTCGACAGGGTATGAGGTCAAAAAAATTATTTTATTTATTTTCGCTTGAAATATGCATTGTGCTTCTGTTTTGCTTATTAAATATGTAACGGAAAACTGAAACATGTCGTGGAAAAGCTTCACCAAGATGCAAAGCTTTACCAAAACAGGTTACGCCAAATATTATCTAAACTCATACGATGTAATGTCACATTTGTAAGACGAGTTCTGTGTTGGAATGCATTATATATACATTATGTAAGTGATGTTGATCTAGTGGTAACATCAGCAATTTCTGAGAACACATCCCCTCAAACAATAATCATTATGTTAACTGTCAGTGAAATCGATACCTGCATTGACACAGTTTTGTTAAATAGTTGTTTTGGTTATGTCGAAACTAGTCTACAAATAAAGTGTGAACTGGATTTTAGTGTGCAAATTGACAGAGGTTATTACCAACCATAAAGCAATAAAACTTTATTTTAGAAGTATTAAAAGTATGGTATTTTTCTGTCTGGGAAATAAAATGAATACACCTAAATGTTCCTCCAATTACTTTGTTTGAAAGACATTTTAATTGTACCTGACAAACTATAAAAAGAGGGCTTTGACCCACACACCATTATTTTACGGATGACTAAATATTCTCCATATTTCTAAATTACAGACAATTAAATATGCATCTCTGCTGTAAGGCCTTTTGTTTTGTTTTGTCTCAGCAGTGATAGTTCAGCTTTTTTTATGACCCAAGCACCAAACTGTACCCAAGGGGAATTTGTAAATCAATGTTAAAGGGCACAGAGAAAGGTTGCCTCTTTTCTTCAGACAAATGGTGTTTTTTTTGTTGTTGTTTTTTTTTGGGGGGGTGGCAATGACTCAAGCTTCCACCATGTTTCTATTTTAGGTGGACTGATGAGGTCAAGGCAATGGTATACTAACCACTGGGACTTCATACTGAAGTATATGTAATAGTTCACTGACAACATTTTATCTATAGTGGGTTTGACCATCTCATCTTCTACTCTCCCGTTGGACAAAGATGACTCAGGCCCACTGGAATGAAACCAACGCAGATTCTTGCAACGCGTTATTTAAAAAAAATCTTCAGAGACTGAGAAGTATTTACTCTTTAATACATTTTAGTGAAAAATAAGTCTTTACATTATGTGGAGTCACATTGGAGCCACATTATGTGGAGCCACATGTGGAGGCGATTTGCGCACAGTGGGCCGTATTCTGAAAAGGTATAGTATTTCAACAAACCACTTTAGACGGCTGAACATTGGCAGTCACGTAGACCCGATCCAAACGAAGGTCTGTCCTTGGGGGTTCTTCCTGTTTTCTATTCGTATACAAAGACTGCTAAATCCCTGACATCCCGGGTTTCCTTTCAGGAACAAATCAGTTAGTCATTCAGTGGTGATAACTATGAAAAAACATTTGTGCAACATGTCCATTCAATATACATACACAACATTCTCGATAGTGGCCACTGCTACAAGCCTAGTGCCAGAATATTAGCCAGAATGCACAAGCGGCAACAATAACCTTCACTTGAGTCTCACAACGTCAGATCAAGGTACATAGTTTATCCCCCCAGGCTACCCTTTTTGCCCTACAGCCTGTCCTCTTCTTGTTCCCCCCTGAGAACCATCTCTCTGAACTGTATCCTACTGATAACTGCCCTTGTAAGGTCAGAGTGCAAATTTCAGTTCACACCAGCAGAAATTCAATGAGTAATTTACTTTTCAAAGCGTTGACTAAAGCTTCTTTTACATTACACCATTTTCTAAATCCGTCTTATCATATTTCACACTATGCCGATCATACAGTGTTCTAATACCAAATTCCAAAGATGGAGGTCTTTCACGTTTTTAAGGACTTTCCAGAATAACATATCATGTGACCTTCGGGAACCCATAGACAGTGCTTTTAAAACCTTTCATATTTCACACATCTTTCCCCGACAGTCCTATAGGGGATGTCCCCAAACTTCCTTAGTATATCAGGATGTCGTGGTGAATATTGTGTTGAAGGCAGCACAGAGAACAGACGGCTTGTTTGTTTGTTTGTTTGTTTGTTTGTTTGTTTGTTTGTTTGTTTGTTTTGCAATATGGGATGTTTGCCAAGAAGTCAAACTGCGGAGTGTGGAATGCAAATTAAGTTCAATTCGATCATCACTAATGAAAATAAACACTAACTAACCATCCACAGATTTTATTAGAGTGAAGTCGTACCGTATAAAAAATATATATATATATATAAAGACAGCTGTTATGGAAAGAGGAAGTTTCAGCACAAAATGTATTAGAGAAATGGCGATGGAAACACCTTTATGTGCAAATATTGATATAATAGTTATAGGCTACAGATAAAATAAGTTAACATTATCTTCACAGGGGGGTGAAAGCGCAGAATATTTTATTTGATTTAACCCTTATTCTACCAGATAAATTACACATTGTAATTTACAGCAACGACCTGGGGAATAGTTACAGGGGAGAGGAGGGGAGATATGAGCTTGATGCTCCTTTCCAATAAATGTTGAGGGTCTTCTTCCTGGTGACGTGATGATGATCGATGCTTGACAAATACACATATTCTCGCTCTTTTCCAGAATAATCTCATCATGTATTGTAGACTAGCCTACCCACACTGTAGCCAGGGTAACTACAGGCTACAGGCAGGGTAGCCTAGTGGTTAGAGCATTGAACTAGTAACTGGAAGGTTGCAAGTTCATAGCCCCCGAGCTGACAAGGTCTGCCGTTCTGCCCCTGAACAGGCAGTTAACCCACTGTTCCTAGGCCATTGAAAATAAGAATTTGTTCTTAACTGACATAAAAGTAGCCTATTTGCAATCTGTTGGCTAGAGAGCACGTGCCGAGACCAGACTAGGCACATTTGCTATTTAACGCAACAGTTTTCGTGACAAAATGATTGGTAGAGTTGAAAATGCAATAGAAATACATTGAACATTAGATTTGAATTCGGTTTAAGTTTGTTTTTTTAATAAGTACATTTTGTGTACACTACTTCGTCACACACTGATTTTATCCGCAACAATTCAGTTTGGCGAAAACACACCACTGGATGGAAAATGTGCATATTTTCTGTCAGCAGTTGGATGGAAAGCTAGCTAATGACATTAACATTTGCAGTTACGAATAACCTTTTCTCTTGTGTCTAATTACAATTCCACTTTTAATTTGATAAACAATGCAGATACAGATTTTTGTCTCAGAGTAGTCCTTTGTAAGCTCAGTTGGTAGAGCAAGGCGCATGTAGCATGGCTACTTGTAAACGCCAGGCTAGTGAATTCCATTCCCGGGACCCACCCATATGTAAAACGTATGCACACATGACTAAGTGACTTTGGATAGAAGCGTCTGCTAAATGGCATATATTATGTATTACAATAATCATCTACAGTGTTTAGATATTCTGATTTCTATTTGAGAAAGTATTCATGGAGGAACAATCACGTTGTCACTGTGATAGATACTGAATATTGTAAGCTGTTAAAGATTAAGGGGTCAGTCAAGTGCTTTGCCAACATTTTCTGTGATATTTGCGGCATATGAGTGAAGATTAGTCCACCATTGATAGCCCCCCCCCCCCCCCCCTCCTGGCTACACCATTAAAAACAACCTCTTGTGATGGACAACAAAAAAACATGGGTTGCATGCAGTGTGTGAAGTGAATTAATGATGTGTGATAAGGACCACTCGTTGTTTCCTAATTTTCCATGACACGTTTTATAATGGTACATTGTACATAGCGACCTTAGTGACTTGATATTCTAGGGATAAATAATACTTGATTCCATATGAGAAGTGAACACAGTATACCATTAATTTATCTGCTTTTTCATGCAACGATTCTTCCCAGACCAAACTAATGGGGCTTTTTTCCCCCCTTTGTGTAACATCAATGGTAATGGCAATGTGTGAGAGGGCAGGCCGATGCCCTTCACATAAAGGGATTTACTAAAACAATTGGACCAGTTTCTTCCAAATTTGGAGATATTCAATAATATTGAAATACAAAAACAGGTTTCGGAATGGCAAAAAGTTAAAAACCAGACCAAGAATCATTTTTGCCGGTCTATCCCTGCTTACATCTCTTCTCACTGGCACTCTCCCACAAACACACGTGTAGCTCTTCCCACTGGCACTCTCCCACAAACACACGTGTAGCTCTTCCCACTGGCACTCTCCCACAAACACACGTGTAGCTCTTCCCACTGGCACTCTCCCACAAACACACGTGTAGCTCTTCCCACTGGCACTCTCCCACAAACACACGTGTAGCTCTTCCCACTGGCACTCTCCCACAAACACACGTGTAGCTCTTCCCACTGGCACTCTCCCACAAACACACGTGTAGCTCTTCCCACTGGCACTCTCCCACAAACACACGTGTAGCTCTTCCCACTGGCACTCTCCCACAAACACACGTGTAGCTCTTCCCACTGGCACTCTCCCACAAACACACGTGTAGCTCTTCCCACTGGCACTCTCCCACAAACACACGTGTAGCTCTTCCCACTGGCACTCTCCGACAAACACACGTGTAGCTCTTCCCACTGGCACTCTCCCACAAACACACGTGTAGCTCTTCCCACTGGCACTCTCCCACAAACACACGTGTAGCTCTTCCCACTGGCACTCTCCCACAAACACACGTGTAGCTCTTCCCACTGGCACTCTCCCACAAACACACGTGTAGCTCTTCCCACTGGCACTCTCCCACAAACACACGTGTAGCTCTTCCCACTGGCACTCTCCCACAAACACACGTGTAGCTCTTCCCACTGGCACTCTCCCACAAACACACGTGTAGCTCTTCCCACTGGCACTCTCCCACAAACACACGTGTAGCTCTTCCCACTGGCACTCTCCCACAAACACACGTGTAGCTCTTCCCACTGGCACTCTCCCACAAACACACGTGTAGCTCTTCCCACTGGCACTCTCCCACAAACACACGTGTAGCTCTTCCCACTGGCACTCTCCCACAAACACACGTGTAGCTCTTCCCACTGGCACTCTCCCACAAACACACGTGTAGCTCTTCCCACTGGCACTCTCCCACAAACACACGTGTAGCTCTTCCCACTGGCACTCTCCCACAAACACACGTGTAGCTCTTCCCACTGGCACTCTCCCACAAACACACGTGTAGCTCTTCCCACTGGCACTCTCCCACAAACACACGTGTAGCTCTTCCCACTGGCACTCTCCCACAAACACACGTGTAGCTCTTCCCACTGGCACTCTCCCACAAACACACGTGTAGCTCTTCCCACTGGCACTCTCCCACAAACACACGTGTAGCTCTTCCCACTGGCACTCTCCCACAAACACACGTGTAGCTCTTCCCACTGGCACTCTCCCACAAACACACGTGTAGCTCTTCCCACTGGCACTCTCCCACAAACACACGTGTAGCTCTTCCCACTGGCACTCTCCCACAAACACACGTGTAGCTCTTCCCACTGGCACTCTCCCACAAACACACGTGTAGCTCTTCCCACTGGCACTCTCCCACAAACACACGTGTAGCTCTTCCCACTGGCACTCTCCCACAAACACACGTGTAGCTCTTCCCACTGGCACTCTCCCACAAACACACGTGTAGCTCTTCCCACTGGCACTCTCCCACAAACACACGTGTAGCTCTTCCCACTGGCACTCTCCCACAAACACACGTGTAGCTCTTCCCACTGGCACTCTCCCACAAACACACGTGTAGCTCTTCCCACTGGCACTCTCCCACAAACACACGTGTAGCTCTTCCCACTGGCACTCTCCCACAAACACACGTGTAGCTCTTCCCACTGGCACTCTCCCACAAACACACGTGTAGCTCTTCCCACTGGCACTCTCCCACAAACACACGTGTAGCTCTTCCCACTGGCACTCTCCCACAAACACACGTGTAGCTCATTTTCTCATTTACAGTAGGGAGAGGGGCCTACAATTACCTCTTTAGCCAATACCAATTCAGACACAAACGCTCAATTACTACACACATAACTAGTTCAGGTGAAATGTGATCACAACTATGGCATGATAGGAATAACGTACGCTGAACAGGAACCTGGAGTACAATACAAACACAAAGACAATATAAATAAGTAGGTTTAAAGGATTGTGTTGGCATCACACATCATTCCCTTCTTCTTAGCTAGACAAACTGGCATCACACATCATTCCCTTCTTCCTAGCTAGACAAACTGGCATCACACATCATTCCCTTCTTCTTAGCTAGACAAACTGGCATCACACATCATTCCCTTCTTCCTAGCTAGACAAACTGGCATCACACATCATTCCCTTCTTCTTAGCTAGACAAACTGGCATCACACATCATTCCCTTCTTCTTAGCTAGACAAACTGGCATCACACATCATTCCCTTCTTCTTAGCTAGACAAACTGGCATCACACATCATTCCCTTCTTCTTAGCTAGACAAACTGGCATCACACATCATTCCCTTCTTCCTAGCTAGACAAACTGGCATCACACATCATTCCCTTCTTCCTAGCTAGACAAACTGGCATCACACATCATTCCCTTCTTCTTAGCTAGACAAACTGGCATCACACATCATTCCCTTCTTCCTAGCTAGACAAACTGGCATCACACATCATTCCCTTCTTCCTAGCTAGACAAACTGGCATCACACATCATTCCCTTCTTCTTAGCTAGACAAACTGGCATCACACATCATTCCCTTCTTCTTAGCTAGACAAACTGGCATCACACATCATTCCCTTCTTCTTAGCTAGACAAACTGGCATCACACATCATTCCCTTCTTCTTAGCTAGACAAACTGGCATCACACATCATTCCCTTCTTCCTAGCTAGACAAACTGGCATCACACATCATTCCCTTCTTCCTAGCTAGACAAACTGGCATCACACATCATTCCCTTCTTCTTAGCTAGACAAACTGGCATCACACATCATTCCCTTCTTCCTAGCTAGACAAACTGGCATCACACATCATTCCCTTCCTCCTAGCTAGACAAACTGGCATCACACATCATTCCCTTCTTCTTAGCTAGACAAACTGGCATCACACATCATTCCCTTCTTCTTAGCTAGACAAACTGGCATCACACATCATTCCCTTCTTCTTAGCTAGACAAACTGGCATCACACATCATTCCCTTCTTCCTAGCTAGACAAACTGGCATCACACATCATTCCCTTCTTCCTAGCTAGACAAACTGGCATCACACATCATTCCCTTCTTCTTAGCTAGACAAACTGGCATCACACATCATTCCCTTCTTCCTAGCTAGACAAACTGGCATCACACATCATTCCCTTCTTCTTAGCTAGACAAACTGGCATCACACATCATTCCCTTCTTCTTAGCTAGACAAACTGGCATCACACATCATTCCCTTCTTCTTAGCTAGACAAACTGGCATCACACATCATTCCCTTCTTCTTAGCTAGACAAACTGGCATCACACATCATTCCCTTCTTCCTAGCTAGACAAACTGGCATCACACATCATTCCCTTCTTCCTAGCTAGACAAACTGGCATCACACATCATTCCCTTCTTCCTAGCTAGACAAACTGGCATCACACATCATTCCCTTCTTCTTAGCTAGACAAACTGGCATCACACATCATTCCCTTCTTCCTAGCTAGACAAACTGGCATCACACATCATTCCCTTCTTCTTAGCTAGACAAACTGGCATCACACATCATTCCCTTCTTCTTAGCTAGACAAACTGGCATCACACATCATTCCCTTCTTCTTAGCTAGACAAACTGGCATCACACATCATTCCCTTCTTCTTAGCTAGACAAACTGGCATCACACATCATTCCCTTCTTCCTAGCTAGACAAACTGGCATCACACATCATTCCCTTCTTCCTAGCTAGACAAACTGGCATCACACATCATTCCCTTCTTCTTAGCTAGACAAACTGGCATCACACATCATTCCCTTCTTCCTAGCTAGACAAACTGGCATCACACATCATTCCCTTCTTCCTAGCTAGACAAACTGGCATCACACATCATTCCCTTCTTCTTAGCTAGACAAACTGGCATCACACATCATTCCCTTCTTCCTAGCTAGACAAACTGGCATCACACATCATTCCCTTCTTCTTAGCTAGACAAACTGGCATCACACATCATTCCCTTCTTCTTAGCTAGACAAACTGGCATCACACATCATTCCCTTCTTCCTAGCTAGACAAACTGGCATCACACATCATTCCCTTCTTCTTAGCTAGACAAACTGGCATCACACATCATTCCCTTCTTCCTAGCTAGACAAACTGGCATCACACATCATTCCCTTCTTCCTAGCTAGACAAACTGGCATCACACATCATTCCCTTCTTCTTAGCTAGACAAACTGGCATCACACATCATTCCCTTCTTCCTAGCTAGACAAACTGGCATCACACATCATTCCCTTCTTCTTAGCTAGACAAACTGGCATCACACATCATTCCCTTCTTCCTAGCTAGACAAACTGGCATCACACATCATTCCCTTCTTCTTAGCTAGACAAACTGGCATCACACATCATTCCCTTCTTCCTAGCTAGACAAACTGGCATCACACATCATTCCCTTCTTCTTAGCTAGACAAACTGGCATCACACATCATTCCCTTCTTCCTAGCTAGACAAACTGGCATCACACATCATTCCCTTCTTCTTAGCTAGACAAACTGGCATCACACATCATTCCCTTCTTCTTAGCTAGACAAACTGGCATCACACATCATTCCCTTCTTCTTAGCTAGACAAACTGGCATCACACATCATTCCCTTCTTCTTAGCTAGACAAACTGGCATCACACATCATTCCCTTCTTCCTAGCTAGACAAACTGGCATCACACATCATTCCCTTCTTCTTAGCTAGACAAACTGGCATCACACATCATTCCCTTCTTCTTAGCTAGACAAACTGGCATCACACATCATTCCCTTCTTCTTAGCTAGACAAACTGGCATCACACATCATTCCCTTCTTCTTAGCTAGACAAACTGGCATCACACATCATTCCCTTCTTCTTAGCTAGACAAACTGGCATCACACATCATTCCCTTCTTCTTAGCTAGACAAACTGGCATCACACATCATTCCCTTCTTCTTAGCTAGACAAACTGGCATCACACATCATTCCCTTCTTCCTAGCTAGACAAACTGGCATCACACATCATTCCCTTCTTCCTAGCTAGACAAACTGGCATCACACATCATTCCCTTCTTCTTAGCTAGACAAACTGGCATCACACATCATTCCCTTCTTCCTAGCTAGACAAACTGGCATCACACATCATTCCCTTCTTCTTAGCTAGACAAACTGGCATCACACATCATTCCCTTCTTCCTAGCTAGACAAACTGGCATCACACATCATTCCCTTCTTCTTAGCTAGACAAACTGGCATCACACATCATTCCCTTCTTCCTAGCTAGACAAACTGGCATCACACATCATTCCCTTCTTCTTAGCTAGACAAACTGGCATCACACATCATTCCCTTCTTCCTAGCTAGACAAACTGGCATCACACATCATTCCCTTCTTACCTAGCTAGACAAAAGTGGTGTGAACCCACTCTTAGCCTGTAACAAACAGGCCACACAATTACAACTCTTGCCATTTGATGATATGGTAGTGATGACATGCACCTCTCGCAAGGCACGTTGAGCAAAACAACTACATTGTCCCGCGGCAGACAGCTCCTCACAGCCAGACGACGAGTGTCAGCCCCACCAGCTCGCCCTCTGCAGAATTAACTTCAGTTAGTGCTAAATACGGCTGCTAGAATCCTGACTAGAACCAAAAAAATGGATCATATTACTCCAGTGCTAGCCTCCCTACACTGGCTTCCTGTCAAAGCAAGGGCTGATTTCAAGGTTTTACTGCTAACCTACAAAGCATTACATGGGCTTGCTCCTACCTATCTCTCTGATTTGGTCCTGCCGTACATACCTACACGTACGCTACGGTCACAAGACGCAGGCCTCCTAATTGTCCCTAGAATTTCTAAGCAAACAGCTGGAGGCAGGGCTTTCTCCTATAGAGATCCATTTTTATGGAACGGTCTGCCTACCCATGTCAGAGACGCAAACTCGGTCTCAACCTTTAAGTCCTTACTGAAGACTCATCTCTTCAGTGGGTCATATGATTGAGTGTAGTCTGGCTCTCTCATACCGTCCCTGGAGGGGGTGCGTCACCTGAGAGTGGGTTGATTCACTGATGTGGTCATCCTGTCTGGGTTGGTGGTCATCCTGTCTGGGTTGTGAATTTAAGTGTGCTCTCTCTAATTCTCTCTTTCTCTCTTTCTCTCTCTCGGAGGACCTGAGCCCTAGGACCATGCCTCAAGACTACCTGACATGTTGACTCCTTGCTGTCCCCAGTCCACCTGGCCGTGCTGCTGCTCCAGTTTCAACTGTTCTGCCTTATTATTATTCGACCATGCTGGTCATTTATGAACATTTGAACATCTTGGTCATGTTCTGTTATAATCTCCACCCGGCACAGCCAGAAGAGGACTGGCCACCCCACATAGCCTGGTTCCTCTCTAGGTTTCTTCCTAGGTTTTGGCCTTTCTAGGGAGTTTTTCCTAGCCACCGTGCTTCTACACCTGCATTGCTTGCTGTTTGGGGTTTTAGGTTGGGTTTCTGTACAGCACTTTGAGATATCAGCTGATGTAAGAAGGGCTTTATAAATACATTTGATTTGATTTGAACAGGGGTTCCCCAAGCTGGTCCTCCAGACTAGACCATTAGGCTGCCTCCCTCTGGAGCCCCGGGAAACTGCCCCCATGGACCTTTGAGCGTCACCTGATGAAGCCGCGGAAGTAGCTCTCCTCCTAGCTCGCTTTAGCACCAGTGGACTCATGAACGGCTCACCCCTTGGGCACTGGCCACGCTCCATCCTCCAGACAAACTAGTCCTCAGGTCCAGCAACCTCCTGAATGAAGTCCTGTCGCACACTGATCCTTACAAACCTTTTCTTCTAAATCTTGGGCCTTGCCGTTGGGTAATAGTGAACCTATCTCACCACTGCCACCACGTGTGAGAGAGCTGGCCGATGCCATTCACATAAAAATGGTTGAACTAAAAGAACTGGAACAGTCTCTTCTAATTTATGAGATATATTTTTCTGTATATAATGTACCACTCAAAAGTTTGGACACACCTACTCATTCAAGGGTTTTTCTTTATTTTTACTATTTTCTACATTGTAGAATAATAGTGAAGACATCAAAACTATGAAATAACACATATGGAATCATGTAGTAACAAAGTAGCCGCGTTTTGCCTTGATGACAGATTTGCTCACTCTTGGCATTCTCTCAACCAGGATCATGAGGAATGCTTTTCCAACAGTATTGAAGGAGTTCCCACATATGCTGAGAACTTGTTTGCAGCTTTTCCTTCACTCTGCGATGAAGGAAACCATCTCAATTGGGGTGAGGTTGGGTGATTGTGGAGGACAGGTCATCTGATGCGGCACCATCACTCTCCTTCTTGGTCAAATATCCCTAACACAGCATGGCGATGTGTTGGGTCATTGTCCTGTTGAAAACCAAATGTGCAAACCTGATGGGATGGCGTATAGCTGCAGAATGCTGTGGTAGCCATGCTGGTTAAGTGTGCCTTGAATTCTACATAAATCACCAACAGTGCCACCAGCAAAGCACCCCCACAACATCACACCTCCTCCTCAATGCTTCACGGTGGGAACTACACATGCAGAGATCATCCGTTCACCTACTCTGCGTCTCACAAAGACACAGCGGTTGGAACAAAAAATCCCTCAGTTTGGAGTCTTCAGACCAAAGGACAGATTTCCACCGGTCTAAAGTCCATTGCTCGTGTTTCTTTGCCCAAGCAAGTCTCTTCTTATTATTGGGGTCCGTTAGTAGTGGTTTCTTTGCAGCAATTGGACCATGAAGGCCTGATTCACGCAGTCTCCTCTGAACATTTGATGTTGAGATGTGTCTGTTACTTGAACTCTGTGAAGCATTTATTTGGGCTGCAATTTGAGGTGCAGTTAACTCTAATGAGCTTATCCTCTGCAGCAGATGTAACTGTGGGGCTTCCTTTCCTGTGGTGGTCCACATGAGAGCCAGTTTCATCACAGCGCTTGATGGTTTTTGCTACTTTCGAAGTTCTTGAAATGTTCCTTATTGACTGACCTTCATGTCTTAAAGTAATGGTGGAATGTCGCTTCTCTTTGCTTATTTGAGCTGTTCTTGCCATAATATGGATATGGTCTTTTACCAAATAGGGCTATCTTCTGTATACCACCTCTACCTTGTCACAACACAACTGATTGGCTCAAACTCATTAAGAAGGAAAGAAATTCCACATTTGAACTTCTAAAAAGGTACACCTGTTAATTTAAATGCATTCCAGGTGACTACCTCATGAAGCTTGTTGAGAGAATGACAAGAGTGTGCAATGCTGGCCTTCTAGGCAGAGTTGCAAAGAAAAAGCCATATTTCAGACTGGCCAATAAAAATAAAAGATTAAGATGAGCAGAAGAACACAGACACTGGACAGGGATATGCCTTTTTCTTTGCAACTCTGCCTAGAAGGCCAGCATCCCGGAGTCATCTCTTCCCTGTTGACATTGAGACTGGCGTTTTGTGGGTACTATTTAATGAAGCTGCCGTTGAGAACTTGTGAGGCGTCTGTTTCTCAAACTAAACACTCTATTGTACTTGTCCTCTTGCTCAGTTGTGCACCGGGGCCTCCCACTCCTCTTTCTATTCAGATTCTTGTTTCCAACCGCTGTGTCTTTGTGAGACGCGGTGTGAGTGAACGGATGATCTCTGCCTGTGTATTTTCCACAGTAAAGCATGGAGGAGGAGGTGTTATGTTGTGTGGGTGCTTTGCTGGTGACACTGTCTGTGATGTATTTAGAATTCAAGGCACAATTAACCACCATGACTACCACAGCATTCTTGTTAATGTAATTTCATAATTCCAATATGTGTTCATTCATTGAATTCACTTAGTCTATTTTATGAGAATTTGTAAGATTCTTATTTGCATAAAATAGACAGAGACCAGTCTTATCAAAATTAGATAATAGTATTTATTCTCGGAACGCGCTGCCATGAAACCACGAACAACAGTTTATATACAAAATATGACGTCATAGGTTATAAAATGTCCTTCCTCCTATCGACCAGAACCCAACAGGTTCAAAAGTTAATTACCCACCCCCTCGCTCGCTCACTCCAGACACACAGTTATATCAAGATTAAACTTCTGAAGTCTTCATCTATCACTATTCAACAGACAGTTCCAGATAATGGAAAATCTAGGAAAACACTCACTGCCTTATCTAAACATCCCAGAGCTAATTTGAGTCGGTTCATCCATAGGTTAACGATCCTTTCTGCTTACTTAAAACCCACAATTCCAGTCCTCTCCAACCTGGCTGGAATGGTATTTATTTAATTGAATTACTCCCTGTTTCATGCTCCACAATCCCTCCCTTATGAATTAATATTATTAATCAGATATAATAAAACAGAGTAGAGTTTTAATTAGTTATAGTTCTATTTAAAATTGAGATATTGTTTAGTCATTATTCATAAAATTCCTAACAATTCTGCAGCGATACGCCATCCCATCTGGGTTGGGCTTAATGGGGCTATCATTTGTTTTTCAACAATGACCCAACACACCTCCAGGCTGTGTAAGGGCTATTTTACCAAAAAGGAGAGTGATGGAGTGCTGCATCAGATGACTTGGCCTCCACAATCCCCCGACCTCAACCCAATTGAGATGGTTTGGGATGAGTTGGACGGCAGAGTGAAGGGAAAGCAGCCAACAAGTGCTCAGCATGTGTGGGAACTCCTTCAAGACTGCTGGAAAAGTATTCCAGGTGAAGCTGGTTGAGAGAATGCCAAGAGTGTGAAAAGCTGTCATCAAGACAAAGGGTGGCTACTTTGAAGAATATAAAATATATTTTGATTTGTTTAACACTGTTTTGGTTACTACATGTGTTATTTCATAGTTTTGATGTCTTCACTATTATTCTACGATGTAGAAAATAGTAAAAAATAAAGAAAAACCCTTGAATGAGTAGGTATTCTAAAACATTTGACCAGTAGTGTATATGAATAAAAACAGTTTTCAAAATGGCAAAGAGTTAAAATGGTCAAAACAAGGACTAAAAGATGAAGACCAGGAATAAAATAATAATCTTCACTGTTTTTTTATGTGCAGGCACCAATACATCTTCTCCTTGACACAGTCAAATTTATAATAACGGCAGTCTTCTGCCGGGAGCGTAAAATACAGATTATTCTTCAAATTCTCATCATTACTATGAGTTGTGTTAATGATTAGTGTTAATGTGTTGTGTTAATGAGTTGTGTTAATCAGTTGTGTTAATGAGTCGTGATAATGAGTCGTGTACTGTTTTATTGTATTTAACTGCCTTGGCAGCAGTTAATGGGGATCCGTAATAAAATACAAATTACAATGACAGCCTTCCCCATGTGAGAGTTGTCTTAATTGCGCTGCCCTTCAATCAAATAACTGTCCTTATGCAGGTCCTGACGTACAGATCTCCTATCTTAATTTGATAACTGCAGTGTATTCGAGGTTTAAAAAGGCTTGCACTTTAATATTTCAGGCATTATTTTCCCTAATGAAAAATCTATCAACCCCTACAAAAATCCATTAATTACGATCCACATAATAATTCACATTTCCTGTTGCTGCAGACTCATTTTCGGGCTGTGAGAAACTGCTCTAATTAAGATATGATATCGGTAGGATTGTCCGAGCAGAATTGAGGCTCTAATCTGGAGGATTACTTCAGATTACTTGAATTCTTTATCTAGCCGCCCCAACCTTCACCCCCCCCCCCCCAAAAAAAAAACCCATGTCAACCATGTCAACTGTTCGTGCCTCAGTGAGGGATTAGATACAAAGTTGGCATCTACACTTTCTCCAAGGACCGGGACTGTCATTAAGGGGCCTTTCTCTCCCCGTGACAGCATATCGTTCACTCATGACTGCACGGCCAGGCACGACTCCAACGCCATCATTAAATTTGCTGATGACACAACAGTGGTAGGCCTGATCACCGACAACGACGAGACATCCTATAGGGAGGAAGTCAGATACCTGGCCGTGTGAACAACAGGACAACAACCTCTCCCTCAACGTGATCAAGACATATGAGATGATTGTGCACTACAGGAAAAGGAGGACTGAGCACGCCCCCATTCTCATCGACGAGGCTATAGTGGAGCAGGTTGAGAGCTTCAAGTTCCTTGGTTTCCACAACACCAACAAACTAACATGGTTCAAGCACACCAGATTGCTTTTAATCTAAAATAAAGAGGGCATGACAAAACCTATTCCCCCTCAGGAGACTGAAAAGATTTGGCATTTGGTCCTCAGATCCTCAAAAGGTTTTACAGCTGCACCATCGTGAGCATCCTGACTTGTTGCATCACTGCCTGGTATGACAACTGCTCAGCCTCCGACCGCAAGGCACTATGTACGACCCAGTACATCACCGGGGACAAGCTTGGTGCCATCCAGGACCTCTATACCAGGTGGTGTCAAAGGACGGTCCTAAAAATTGTCAGATTCCAGCCCCCCTAGTCATACTGTTCTCTTTGGTACCGCATGGCAAGCGGTACCGGAGTGCCAAGTCTAGGTTAAGATGCTCCTGAACAGCTTCTACCCCCAAGCCATAAGACTCCTGAACAGCTAATCAAACTATTTTGATCAACTATTTGCTTTGCAAAAAATTGCTAACAATCTTCCAACACAATTGAAACACCCTGATGAAGGCATACGCCTGGTGTATTTTAATTAAGTCTTAGCCCATACATTAAATACTTTTTTCACTTTCAAACCCAAAACCTGGACTTGGATTTGTTATGCCACTTTTTGTAGTTAGAATTTTTCCTTCTGCTTTTCAATTCTGATTGGCCTCCAGGAGCACCTGTGGTTGTTTTGGAATGATTGAAGCGCACCTCTGCTATTTCTTTTCTTCAAGAATCTGGCAACACAAAAGGCCACATGCACCAGCCATCGTGACAAAAAGAAACACCAAAATGTCCATCATCAAAGGGGGGCATGCTTCAGAAACAAACAAGTTGATTAAACCTTGTGCCTTGTGTACTTCGGCACCATGGTGATTTATTAAGGAGCCACTACAATGCAGTCCTCTGTGGCCCCAAGAGGTCTATTCATAGTACATTGGGATACATTGTTCAGTGTAGCGATGCTTTGTCTCTGTTCCTAGAAAGGTTGACTCACATCTATATAAATTAAAATGCACCCTGCTTGGCAATGACACACCCTGTTTAACAACGACATGGCAGACAAATATAGAGGGACAGAGGTCTCTGAGTGCTTTAACTCAAACACTGCCAGTGCCTGCTTGGATAAACTCTTATGGAACCATAGGAAGATGACAGCAGGGTGGACTGGGCATCTGGTATATTGGGAAAATGCCAGATGGGCTAATACATTTTTAGCCCTGTGGGCCTGTCTAACAAATGATAATTCTCTGGCTCATAATGGAGGCCTCAAAGGGAAGGAAAAAAAATGGTTGATGTGGGGGGCCTCAAAAAACCAAAACAAAAAAGTGTCTGGTCCCAGTCCACCCCTGTCAGGGTGTATTTGTCCTCATCATCACACCATGGAGGTTACATGTGGGGCCAACTGTGATAAAGAGACAGCAATCTATCCCAATACAGAGGCTTGGAGGATAGCGGGTGGTGATGTTTGGGAATAAGAGTTGCAAATGATCAGAATGACTTGAGGTGTGTACCAGAAGCTAGACTGGAAAAAAAATAAAGGTTAGCTCTTAAGCTTCCTAGAAATAACTATTGCCTGATAAATAACCTTTGAGCTAAGCGTGTAGTTCTCGACATGGCGTCTATGGTTCTTTAGAATTCTAAAAGGTTCTGGAAGTTTGCCGATGTGTCCCTTTCATAGCACACAGCAAAATGGCCAGTGTTAACTAGCGTCGATCTTTCAGTGTAACATTTCTAGCATTGATTCAAGAGTTAAAATAACACTGTAAAGAGTTAAATTAACACTGTAAAGAGTTAAAATAACACTGTAAAGAGTTAAATTAACACTGTAAAGAGTTAAATTAACACTGTAAAGAGTTAAATTAACACTGTAAAGAGTTAAAATAACACTGTAAAGAGTTAAATTAACACTGTAAAGAGTTAAATTAACACTGTAAAGAGTTAAAATAACACTGTAAAGAGTTAAATTAACACCGTAAAGAGTTGAACACCCAGTGGTGTAAAAGAACCCCAGTGTTGGTGTTAATAACCAAAGTTGAACCAGAACCACGCCCATCATATTTCCCAGCATGCTCTATTGCAGGTAGATTTTTTTTTAATTGCTTGTTTCAATATCTGTGTACCATTGATTGATTCCTTCATCTTCTGCAACTCAAAAAATATATAACATATTTTTCTAAACTATTCCAATCAGTTACTTGGACTTATTGCATCTGCTACTGAAATGGTTGGTCCAGTTTAGATTTAAATTAGTCTTGTATCGTAATCTTCCCAATCCTGGCAGTAATTATGAATGCACCTTGCGGGTGAATAAAATATATGAAATGTTGGAGTGGAACTATTACACATCAGCAGAATGTGCTTTGCAGGCCCGATGTGGCCTGTAAACTATGACTTTCAGGCCACTGTATTACTGGAAAAACTAGTAGTGATGGGAATTTACTTTGACTTGTTCAGTCAAAATAACTAATCTGTCAACTAATTTAGCAGGGTAGCCTAGTGGTGAGAGCGTTGGACTAGTAACCGAAAGGTTGCAAGTTCGAATCCCCGAGCTGACAAGGTACAAATCTGTCGTTCTGCCCCTGAACAGGCAGTTAACCCACTGTTCCTAGGCCGTCATTGAAAATAAGAATTTGTTCTTAACTGACTTGCCAAGTTAAATAAAGGTATAAAAATAATAATACTGGGCGCCGCCTTATGGGACTCCCAATCATGGCAGGTTGTGATACAGCCTGGAATCAAACCAGGGACTGTAGTGACACCTCTAGCACTGAGATGTAGTGCCTTAGACCGCTGCACCACGTTCATACACCGTGATATACAATAAGGCTCGTGACAACAGTCACACAGTGGCAGAAAAAAATCAACAACACATACGTTTGTTTCATCACATTGTTAGTGTCAGCTATATATAGTACTCTGCATTTGTGTAAAGGTTAGGTTACTCGGTCCAACACTCAAGGGTGGGGGATGGGGGGGTCAACCAGCCTCATTATTGAAGTAATTATTCAATATTAAATAAAGATGATTGGCTGAAGAAATGACCAAATCTCTCTTAGTACTGAATTTTCACGACACACGCAAATGACATCCAGCCAACTTGACACAGCTGTGGGATGCATTAGAGTCAACATGGGCCACTATCCCTGTGGAACATTTTAGACACCTTGCCTAGACGAATTGACAATCAGGACAATCAGCTGTCCGTCCTGTCTCCGTGTAGCGCTGTCTTAGGCGTCTCACAGTTCGGACATTGCAATTTATTACCCTGGCCACATCTGCAGTCCTCATGCCTCCTTTCAGCATGCCTAAGGTACATTCACACAGATGAGCAGGGACCCTGGGCATCTTTCTTTTGGTGTTTTTCAGAGTCAGTAGAAAGGCCTCTTTAGTGTCCTAAGTTTTCATAACTGTGACCTTAATTGCCTACCGTCTGTAAGCTGTTAGTGTCTTAACGACTGTCCCACAGGTGCATGTTCATTAATTGTTTATCGTTCATTGAACAAGCATGGGAAACAGTGTTTAAACCCTTTACAATGGAGATCTGTGAAGTTATTTGGATTTTTACGAATTATCTTTGAAAGACAGGGTCCTGAAAAAAAGGAAGTTTCTTTTTTTTTGCTGAGTTTATACTTTGGTTAATACACTGAAAATAAACTTGAAGATACAAAAAACTATTTAGTCCAATCAATGTTGCTAAAGGTTCTTATTTCTGTCTGTGTGTGCGTTCGCAAGTAAAACACTTTTTGGGGACTTGCAGACTAGTTGAACACCAAGACTAGTTGAACACCAAGACTAGTTGAACACCAAATGCCGTTCTCCTCTCTTTCATGTTGGCTAAACGGTCTGTGGCTCTGTCATACAGTACACTTTTAGTTTTTGTTGTCCTTGGTTACCTGGCTAAAACCCTTGCTAGCCTAACTTCTTCGCATGGGCAACAATGAACCAGCTAAGTTAGCTAGCTAGTTAACGTGAGCTTACTAGACTACATGTTGAACGTCAATCGTCTCAGGACAGTGGCACAATATGTGAATTGATGGTTAGATCAGAATCGCCGTCATAATCATTGGCCTGTACAGAGAATTAAGTCCAAATCCCCATCTCCATCCACGGCTTAGGAAAGGATTGATTTAGCAAGTTAGCTACTGCTGCGCCTGGACAACCCACAATTGAGCTCAGCTCAACACTGATTGGCGTGTTCAAGACGACTGGGAACTCTGAAAAATACAAGGTTGAATCATGATGATGTCAGTGATCTTCAGGTCGCAGCTCTAGAAAGAGGCCTGAGGTCCCAATTTACAATTCCGAGTTGGATGATCGCTCAAAACGTGTTTTCCCAGTCGGAGCTCGTCTCAGGCTAGTGACTGCATTGCAATGCTTGCAGTTTTTTTTTTTTTGGAGCTGCCTTACTCATGAAAGCAAAAAAAGACATCCTGTTTTTTATGCGGCATTATTAACCGAATGACGGTGCGCCACTGGACCCCACAATGGCTGTCAAGCACCCAAGCTAACTGGCTAAAGTTGGCAAGCTTGCTAGCTACTTCCAGACATAAATTTGAGAACACCTCACTCTGACCGTTTTACTCACCCTAGCAGAGCTGTTTAGACTGTGTTCATGTACATTAGTGACTAACTGTACTGCTAGGAAAAATGTAATTACATAAAAAAAATTGCAGACATTCAGACAACGGGGGTTGAGCATTCTTAAATTCATCAGTTTTTTCTGCGATCTGCTCTGAAATAGACGTAGATAGCCAGGCCGGGGTTTGGGAAGTCAATGAGATAAGTGACAAATTCTTCCTTAGTTGTTCATTTTCTCCAAATATAAAGGCGAAACCTAGATTTGAGCCAATGTCTTAATTAAGTATTTGAACATGCTATTACTCCAACTTCGTGAAAATGACATTGACATGTTTTATTGAAAGAATGCCTTTGATTTGACGGCCTGCACATGTGTGGTTCTTCCTACCTTCATACTTTACGTCGGTATTGCCCAATAGCTCTCCACCTCCATCTAGTGGCAAAATGTAATATTGTCGCTTTAAATCAGCTAACTTTCTGTTCAAGAGCTCATCACTCCTATCCAATCAGATCTGAAGAGAGGCAGCATCACGGACGAGCTCAATATTTTTTTGGACTCTCTAGGCCCTTTGAAAGATAGTCTGCAAGTAGATTACCTTTGTTTTCAAGTGTTTGGTATATGATTTTGTTAATTAAAGCTGTGCCTTCTAGAAGATTTAGTTTATTTTTTTAATTCTAGCCTTTAGAGTCTCAACGATGCTAAGCTAATGTGTGCTAACTAATCGCCATAGGGAATACATTGGGTGTTATTATGTTAGCTATCGTTTCTACATGCAACTTCAGCTTCCTTTACTTTATAATGTATCTGGCTAATGTGAGTGCCTAGGTATCTTTGAGTTTCAAGATTATACTGTTGTGATTATGTTGTATGTATACATAACAGGTGTATTGGTGTATTGGTAGTCCATTTTGTGGCACTTGTGAAGTCAATTCTGCAAGTAATTTGTTGTACTGGCTAGCTAGGCCACTATTATTAGCTTGTGATGGTAGCTAAATGAATGGAGTCATGCTATTCATAATTCGTATGCATTTGTGAAGGAATTTATGCAGAACATTTTGGAAGACAACATTCTCTTTTCTGTATTTTACAGTTTTACATAAAAAAAATAAAAAATATCTCACTAAAGATTCAATACGATACTCCTGCCTCCGTGGTCTTTATTGGGAGTTGTCAACTGTCTGCCAAGCTTTATACTTACAGTACACAAATGGAGGGTAGAATTCAACAATCAATTTATTCTTGCACCACGAGATCAATTATCAGTTCTAAACGTGTCTATTTCTTCTCTACGTTGCCTTGCACCATGAGATCAATTATCAGTTCTAAACGCGTCTATTTCTTCTCTACGTTGCCTTGCACCATGAGATCAATTATCAGTTCTAAACACGTCTATTTCTTCTCTACGTTGCCTTGCACCATGAGATCAATTATCAGTTCTAAACACGTCTATTTCTTCTCTACGTTGCCTTGCAGCATGATTTATTATGCTGTGTGACAGACAGCACGTCTCTGCAGGCACAGGAGGAGAGCGCATTAAACCTACTGTAGAATTCATTGCGGCCAGCAGGTCAAACAAATGACTAGAATGAACAAGTGACTCTGGAAAAACAAAAAAAATCGGGTCAGTAAAAAAAAAAGAAAGAATCGTTGGCGAACTGCACATCACTTGAAACTAGGCCCTCGAAATGAGACCTTGTAAAATGTAATGTTAATCATTTTATTTGAGTGACAACATATTCGCTTTGTCTCTCACTTGGTTAAGGCCACAGGACTGAAAATTAACCATGTCTCTGTCATTAGCAAACAGTCATGGGTAGTACTGGTAACTCCAAAACAAAATCACTTGAAAGGCACCCTGGGAAATATGCAAATAAGGTTAAAGACCCTACAGCAGGGCTTTTCAATTCCACTCCTGGTGGGTCAAAACAGTTATGATTTTGGAGTTTTGTATCTTTCTTCAAAGAACCATCCCATGTATGTCTCTTCAGAGACCATAAAATTATTCCCTTAAGGCATCGCTCCCAAGAAACTTATGTGGCTCCAACTTGCACCTTTATTTTAAAAAGTGTACTGTAAACCTGCTAAACAACCGACGTGGAGAGTGTACTGTAAACCTGCTAAACAACAGACGTGAAGAGTGTACTGTAAACCTGCTATACAACCGACGTGGAGAGTGTACTGTAAACCTGCTAAACAACAGACGTGAAGAGTGTACTGTAAACCTGCTATACAACAGACGTGAAGAGTGTACTGTAAACCTGCTAAACAACAGACGTGAAGAGTGTACTGTAAACCTGCTAAACAACAGACGTGAAGAGTGTACTGTAAACCTGCTATACAACAGACGTGAAGAGTGTACTGTAAACCTGCTATACAACAGACATGAAGAGTGTACTGTAAACCTGCTATACAACAGACGTGAAGAGTGTACTGTAAACCTGCTAAACAACAGAAGTGAAGAGTGTACTGTAAACCTGCTAAACAACAGACGTGAAGAGTGTACTGTAAACCTGCTAAACAACAGACGTGAAGAGTGTACTGTAAACCTGCTAAACAACAGAAGTGAAGAGTGTACTGTAAACCTGCTAAATAACAGAAGTGAAGAGTGTACTGTAAACCTGCTAAACAACAGACGTGAAGAGTGTACTGTAAACCTGCTAAACAACAGACGTGAAGAGTGTACTGTAAACCTGCTAAACAACAGAAGTGAAGAGTGTACTGTAAACCTGCTAAACAACAGAAGTGAAGAGTGTACTGTAAACCTGCTAAACAACAGACGTGAAGAGTGTACTGTAAACCTGCTAAACAACAGAAGTGAAGAGTGTACTGTAAACCTGCTAAACAACAGAAGTGAAGAGTGTACTGTAAACCTGCTAAACAACAGAAGTGAAGAGTGTACTGTAAACCTGCTAAATAACAGAAGTGAAGAGTGTACTGTAAACCTGCTAAACAACAGACGTGAAGAGTGTACTGTAAACCTGCTATACAACAGACGTGAAGAGTGTACTGTAAACCTGCTAAACAACAGAAGTGAAGAGTGTACTGTAAACCTGCTAAACAACAGACGTGAAGAGTGTACTGTAAACCTGCTAAACAACAGACGTGAAGAGTGTACTGTAAACCTGCTAAACAACAGAAGTGAAGAGTGTACTGTAAACCTGCTAAACAACAGAAGTGAAGAGTGTACTGTAAACCTGCTAAATAACAGAAGTGAAGAGTGTACTGTAAACCTGCTAAATAACAGAAGTGAAGAGTGTACTGTAAACCTGCTAAATAACAGAAGTGAAGAGTGTACTGTAAACCTGCTAAATAACAGAAGTGAAGAGTGTACTGTAAACCTGCTATACAACAGACGTGAAGAGTGTACTGTAAACCTGCTAAACAACAGACGTGAAGAGTGTACTGTAAACCTGCTAAATAACAGAAGTGAAGAGTGTACTGTAAACCTGCTAAACAACAGAAGTGAAGAGTGTACTGTAAACCTGCTAAATAACAGAAGTGAAGAGTGTACTGTAAACCTGCTAAACAACAGAAGTGAAGAGTGTACTGTAAACCTGCTAAATAACAGAAGTGAAGAGTGTACTGTAAACCTGCTAAATAACAGAAGTGAAGAGTGTACTGTAAACCTGCTAAATAACAGAAGTGAAGAGTGTACTGTAAACCTGCTAAATAACAGAAGTGAAGAGTGTACTGTAAACCTGCTAAACAACAGACGTGAAGAGTGTACTGTAAACCTGCTAAATAACAGAAGTGAAGAGTGTACTGTAAACCTGCTAAACAACAGACGTGAAGAGTGTACTGTAAACCTGCTAAACAACAGAAGTGAAGAGTGTACTGTAAACCTGCTAAACAACAGAAGTGAAGAGTGTACTGTAAACCTGCTAAACAACAGAAGTGAAGAGTGTACTGTAAACCTGCTAAACAACAGAAGTGAAGAGTGTACTGTAAACCTGCTAAACAACAGAAGTGAAGAGTGTACTGTAAACCTGCTAAACAACAGCAGTGAAGAGTGTACTGTAAACCTGCTAAATAACAGAAGTGAAAAGTGTACTGTAAACCTGCTATACAACAGACGTGAAGAGTGTACTGTAAACCTGCTAAACAACAGAAGTGAAGAGTGTACTGTAAACCTGCTAAACAACAGAAGTGAAGAGTGTACTGTAAACCTGCTATACAACAGAAGTGAAGAGTGTACTGTAAACCTGCTATACAACAGAAGTGAAGAGTGTACTGTCAACCTGCTAAACAACAGATGTGAAGAGTGTACTGTAAACCTGCTATACAACAGAAGTGAAGAGTGTACTGTAAACCTGCTAAATAACAGAAGTGAAAAGTGTACTGTAAACCTGCTAAACAACAGAAGGGAAAAGTGTACTGTAAACCTGCTAAATAACAGACGTGAAGAGTGTACTGTAAACCTGCTAAATAACAGAAGTGAAAAGTGTAGGGATGTTTGTATATGCATATATACGGATTCAGCTTTTTTTGTGCAAAACACGTGTTTTTGACTGGAGGAGGGAGATCAGCAGCTGTGCTGTAACTTGTCTGTGGATGTGTAAACCTGAAGCCAGGAGGTGTGGGGGGCATGGATGGGAATATATTGAATGACTGTGCAGGGACACCTGTGCCCAGCCACTCAGTAGTCAGAGAACAAGAGCCCACTTGTTCCCAGTGGCAAAATAAAATATAAAAAAACACATTACAGTGCTCCTCAGTCTCAAAGTGATGCTTCCGCCCACTCTGCTGGAAAGGAATGTCTGAGGAGGGAGGTGTCATTAAGAATCTCTTTAATCCATGCGGATGATCAGACTGCACGGGGAGCAGGAGAATTGATGGATTATTATACAAGCTTCATAACAGCGTTTGGCCCACATGAAAAAATGCTAAATCCTAACCTGCCCATTCCCCTCCACCATATCCCAAATTGGACCAGAGAAACCTACAGTGTCTTCAGAAAGTATTCACACCCATTGACTTGATTCACATTTTGTTGTTAAGAGACTGAATTTAAAATGGATTCAATTAAGATATTTTCTTTTGTCAATGGCCTACAAACAATATGACATGATGTCAAAGTTTTAAAATGGTTTTTGCTTTTTTTTTTAAACAAATGAATAAAAAATGAAAAGCTGAAATGTCTTGAGTCAATAGATATTCAACCCCTTTGTTATGGCAAGCCTATATAAGTCCAGGAGTAAAAATGTTGCTTAACACGTCACGTGATGCATTACATGGACTCACTCTGTGTGCAATAATAGTGTTTAACATAATTTTTTGAATGACTACCTCATCTCTGTACCCCACACATACAAATATCTGTAAGGTCCCTCAGTCGAGCAGTGAATTTCAAACACAGGTTCAACCACAAAGACCAGGGAAGTTCCCTAATGCCTCTCCTACTTAAAAAAAAAAACATGTTTATCCATGTACCAATATGTGCATACTTTGCAACATATATTGAATATCCCTTTGAACGTGGTTAAGTTATTAATTACACTTTGGATGGTGTATACAGGTGTCCTTCATAACTCAACTGACAGAGAGGAAGGAAACCGCTCAGGGATTTTACCATGAGGACAAGGTCACTTTAAAACAGTTATAGGGTTTAACGGCTGTGATAGGAGAAAAATAAGAATAGATCAACAACATCGTGGTTACTCAAAAACACTAAAATAATTGACAGAGTGAAAAGAAGGAAGCCTGTACAGAATACAAATATTCCAAAACATCCATCCTGTTTGCAACAAGATACTAAAGTAATACTGCAAAAAATATGTGGAAAAGCAATTAATCTTAGGTCTTGAATACAAAATGTTATGTCTGGGGCAAAACCAATACAACACACATTACCACTCTCCATATTTTACGGCATAGTGGTGGCTGCATTATGTCATGGGTATGCTTGTAGTTGTTAAGGACTGGGGAGTTCTTCGGAGGTGGGGGGGGGGGGGGGGGGGGGGGCGCGGAATGGAATGGAGTTAAACACAGGCAAAATCGAAAAACCTGGTTCAGTCTGCTTTCCACCAGACACTGGGAGATGAATTCACCTTTCAGCAGGACAATAACCTAAAACACAAGGCCACATCTACACTGGAGTTGCTTACCAAGAAGACAGTGAATGTTCCTGAGTGGCCGAGTTTCAGTTTTGAATTAAATCTACTTGAAAATCTATGGCAAGACCTGAAAATGATTATGTAGCAATGATCAACAACCAATTCGACAGAGCTTGAAGAATCTTGAAAACAATAATGGGAAATGTTGCAGAATCCAGGTGTGTAAAGCTCTTAGAGACTTGCCCAGAAGGACTCACAGCTGTAATCACTGCCAAATGTGCTTCAACAAAGTAGTGACTAACATTTATTAACCCAGGGGGTTGAATACTTGCATTAGAGAGTATTTTGTGTAGATCGTTGACAACAAAAAGACAATTAAATACATTTTATCCCACTTTGTAACACAACAAAATGTGGAAACAGTCAAGGTGTAAATACTTTTGGAAGGCACTGTAATTGTATGTGTGGGCTACAGAGATGAGGTAGTCATTTGAAAGTCATGTTAAACACTGTAATTGTATGTGTGGGCTACAGAGATGAGGTAGTCATTTGGGCTACAGAGATGAGGTAGTCATTTGAAAGTCATGTTAAACACTGTAATTGTATGTGTGGGCTACAGAGATGAGGTAGTAATTTGGGCTACAGAGATGAGGTAGTCATTTGAAAGTCATGTTAAACACTGTAATTGTATGTGTGGGCTACAGAGATGAGGTAGTCATTTGAAAGTCACGTTAAACACTGTAATTGTATGTGTGGGCTACAGAGATGAGGTAGTCATTTGAAAGTCACGTTAAACACTGTAATTGTATGTGTGGGCTACAGAGATGAGGTAGTCATTTGAAAGTCATGTTAAACACTGTAATTGTATGTGTGGGCTACAGAGATGAGGTAGTCATTTGGGCTACAGAGATGAGGTAGTCATTTAAAAGTCATGTTAAACACTGTAATTGTATGTGTGGGCTACAGAGATGAGGTAGTCATTTAAAAGTCATGTTAAACACTGTAATTGTATGTGTGGGCTACAGAGATGAGGTAGTCATTTGGGCTACAGAGATGAGGTAGTCATTTAAAAGTCATGTTAAACACTGTAATTGTATGTGTGGGCTACAGAGATGAGGTAGTCATTTGAAAGTCATGTTAAACACTGTAATTGTATGTGTGGGCTACAGAGATGAGGTAGTCATTTGAAAGTCATGTTAAACACTGTAATTGTATGTGTGGGCTACAGAGATGAGGTAGTCATTTGAAAGTCATCTTAAACACTGTAATTGTATGTGTGGGCTACAGAGATGAGGTAGTCATTTAAAAGTCATGTTAAACACTGTAATTGTATGTGTGGGCTACAGAGATGAGGTAGTCATTTGAAAGTCATCTTAAACACTATTATTGCACAAACAACTTGTTAGGCACATTTTTACTCCTGAATGTATTTAGGCTTGCCATAACAAAGGGGTTGAATACTTATTGACTCAAGACATATCAGCTTTTCAATTTTTATGAATTTGTTAAAATGTCTGAAATTATAAATCCACGGGTATTGTGTGTATGTTGCACAATCCAATTGTGGAAAGCTCTCAGATACTTAACCCAGAAAGACTCACAGCTGGAAACTAAGGGATGTGAATCAATGGAGGCTGCTGAGTGCCCAAGAACATAAAGGTAACCTGCCTAAATGACTACCGACCAATAGCACTCACGTCTGTAGCCATGAAGTGCTTTGAAAGGCTGGTGATGGCTCACATCAATCTCTCTTTTGACGAACATATCAAGACTGTTTCAAGGACAGCTTTTAGATTGACTACTACAATACTCTACTTTCCCAGAAAAAGAACTAAATAAACTTCAGTTAGTGCTAAACATGGCTGATAGAATCCTGGCGAGAACGCAAAAATTGTATCATATTATTCTAGTGCTAGCCTCCCGACACTGGCTTCCTGTTAAGGCAGGGGCTGATTTCAAGGTTTTACTGCTAACCTACAAAGCATTACATGGGCTTGCTCCTACCTCTCTTTCTGATTTGGTCCTGCCGTACATACCTACACGAGACGCAGGCCTCCTAATTGTCCCTAGAATTTCTAAGCAAACAGCTGGAGGCAGGGCTTTCTCCTATAGAGCTCCATTTTTATGGAGTGGTCTGCCTACCCATGTGAGAGACGCAGACTCGGTCTCAACCTTTAAGTCTTTACTGAAGACTCATCTCTTCAGTGGGTCATATGATTGAGTGTAGTCTGGCCCAGGAGTTTGAAGGTGAACGGAAAGGCTCTGGAGCAACGAACCGCCCTTGCTGTCTCTGCCTGGCCGGTTCCTCTCTCTCCACTGGGATTCTCTGCCTCTAACAATATTACAGGGGCTGAGTCACTGGCTTACTGGTGCTCTTTCATGCCTTCCCTAGGAGGGGTGTGTCAGTTGAGTGGGTTGAGTCACAAAGTGGGTGGGGTTATATCCTTACTGTTTGGCCATGTCTGGGGGTATCATCGGATGGGGCCACAGTGTCTCCTGATCCCTCCTGTCTCAGCCTCCAGTATTTATGCTGCAGTAGTTTATGTGTCGGGGGGCTAGGGTCAGTTTGTTATATCTGGGGTACTTCTCCTGTCTTATCCGGTGTCCTGTGTGAATTTAAGTATGCTCTCTCTAATTCTCTCTTTCTCTCTTTCTTTCTCCCGGAGGACCTGAGCCCTAGGACAATAACTCAGGACGACCTGGCATGATGACTCCTTGCTGTCCCCAGTCCACCTGGCCGTGCTGCTGCTCCAGTTTCAACTGTTCTGCCTGCGGCTATGGAACCCTGACCTGTTCACCGGACGTGCTACCTGTCCCAGACCTGCTGTTTTCAACTCTCTAGAGACAGCAGGAGCGGTAGAGATACTCTTAATGATCAGCTATGAAAAGCCAACTGACATTTACTCCTGAGGTGCTGACTTGCTGCACCCTCGACAACTACTGTGATTATTATTATTTGACCATGCTGGTCATTTATGAACATTTGAACATCTTGGTCATGTTCTGTTATAATCTCCACCCGGCACAGCCAAAAGAGGACTGGCCACCCCTCATAGCCTGGTTCCTCTCTAGGTTTCTTCCTAGGTTTTGGCCTTTCTAGGGAGTTTTTCCTAGCCACCGTGCTTCTACACCTGCATTGCTTGCTGTTTGGGGTTTTAGGCTGGGTTTTTGTACAGCACTTTGAGATATCAGCTGATGTAAGAAGGGCTATATAAATACATTTGATTTGATTTAATCAACACCATTATCCCAGAAACCCTAGACCCACTCCAATTTGCATACCGCCCTAACAGATCCACAGATGATGCAATCTCTATTGCACTCCACACTGCCCTTTCCCACCTGGACAAAAGGAACACCTATGTGAGAAAGCTATTCATTGACTACAGCTCAGCGTTCAACACCATAGTGCCCTCAAAGTTCATCAATACTTTTTTTGGTTTAACCGTTATTTAACAAGGCAAGTCAGTTAAGAACAAATTCTTATTTATAATGGTGGCCTACCGGGGAAAAGTGGGTTAACTGCCTTGTTCAGGGGCAGAACAACAGATTTTTACCTTGTCAACTCAGGGATTCGATCCAGCAACCTTTCAGTTACTGGCCCCAATAAGCTAAGGACACTGGGACTAAACACCTCCCTCTGCAACTGGATCCTGGAACTCCTGACGGGCCGCCCCCAGGTGGTAAGGGTAGGTAACAACACACAGACCTGGCCATGTGGTGCCAGGGCAACAACCTCTCCCTCAACGTGATCAAGACAAAGGAGCTGATTGTGGATTACAGGAAAAGGAGGACAGAGCATGCCCCCATTCTCATCAAGTTCCTTGGTGTCCAGATCATCAACAAACTAACATGGTCGAAGCACACCAAGACAGTCGTGAAGAGGGCATGACAAAAACTGTTCTCTCTGCTACCACACGGCAAGCGGTACCGGAGCGTCAAGTCTAGGTCTAAGAGGCTTCTAAACAGCTTCTTCCCCCAGGCCATAAGACTCCTGAACATCTAATAAAATGACTACCAAGACTATTAGCATTGCCCCCCCCCCCCCCCTCCTATCCTACGCCACTGCTACTCTCTGTTATTATCTATGCCTAGTTTAATAACTCTACCTACATGAACATATTACCTCAATTACCTCGACTAACCGGTACCCACTGTATATAGTCTCACTGTTGTTATTTTACTGCTGCTCTTTAACTATTTGTTACTTTTTTTTCTTATTCTTATTTGTATTTTTAAACTGCACTGTTGGTTAAGGGCTTGTCAGTAAGCATTTCACTGTAAGGTCTACTACACCTGTTGTATTCAGCATTTCACTGTAAGGTCTACTACACCTGTTGTATTCAGCATTTCACTGTAAGGTCTACTACACCTGTTGTATTCAGCATTTCACTGTGAGGTCTACTACACCTGTTGTATTCAGCATTTCACTGTAAGGTCTACTACACCTGTTGTATTCAGCATTTCACTGTAAGGTCTACTACACCTGTTGTATTCAGCATTTCACTATAAGGTCTACTACACCTGTTGTATTCAGCATTTCACTGTAAGGTCTACTACACCTGTTGTATTCAGCATTTCACTGTGAGGTCTACTACACCTGTTGTATTCAGCATTTCACTGTGGGGTCTACTACACATGTTGTATTCAGCATTTCACTGTGAGGTCTACTACACCTGTTGTATTCAGCATTTCACTGTGAGGTCTACTACACCTGTTGTATTCAGCATTTCACTGTAAGGTCTACTACACCTGTTGTATTCAGCATTTCACTGTGAGGTCTACTACACCTGTTGTATTCAGCATTTCACTGTAAGGTCTACTACACCTGTTGTATTCAGCATTTCACTGTGAGGTCTACTACACCTGTTGTATTCAGCATTTCACTGTAAGGTCTACTACACCTGTTGTATTCAGCATTTCACTGTGAGGTCTACTACACCTGTTGTATTCAGCATTTCACTGTAAGGTCTACTACACCTGTTGTATTCAGCATTTCACTGTGAGGTCTACTACACCTGTTGTATTCAGCATTTCACTGTAAGGTCTACTACACCTGTTGTATTCAGCATTTCACTGTGAGGTCTACTACACCTGTTGTATTCAGCATTTCACTGTAAGGTCTACTACACCTGTTGTATTCAGCATTTCACTGTGAGGTCTACTACACCTGTTGTATTCAGCATTTCACTGTAAGGTCTACTACACCTGTTGTATTCAGCATTTCACTGTAAGGTCTACTACACCTGTTGTATTCAGCATTTCACTGTGAGGTCTACTACACCTGTTGTATTCGACCCATGTGATTAATAACATTTTATTTGAGGGGATAGTGGCTCATAATAATGGCTGTAAATTAGCGAATGGAATCAAACACATTGAACCCATGTTTAATATTTGATACCATTCCACTTATTCCGCTCTATTACCACTAGCCCGTCCTCCCAAATTAAGTAGACACCAACCTCCTGGGGTGTGAATACTTATGTAAATGAGATTCTGTTTTTAATTTTCAATAAATCTGCAAAAAATTCTGAACACGTTTTCACTTTGTCATTATGGGGTATTGTGTGTAGATGGTTGAGAAAATGAAGAAATATATACAGTGCCTTGCGAAAGTATTTGGCCCCCTTGAACTTTGCGACCTTTTGCCACATTTCAGGCTTCAAACATAAAGATATAAAACTGTATTTTATTGTGAAGAATCAACAACAAGTGGGACACAATCATTAAGTGGAACGACATTTATTGGATATTTCAAACTTTTTTAACAAATCAAAAACTGAAAAATTGGGCGTGCAAAATTATTCAGCCCCTTTACTTTCAGTGCAGCAAACTCTCTCCAAAAGTTCAGTGAAGATCTCTGAATGATCCAATGTTGACCTAAATAACTAATGATGATAAATCCAATCCACCTGTGTGTAATCAAGTCTCCGTATAAATGCACCTGCACTGTGATAGTCTCAGAGGTCCGTTAAAAGCGCAGAGAGCATCATGAAGAACAAGGAACACACCAGGCAGGTCCGAGATACTGTTGTGAAGAAGTTTAAAGCCGGATTTGGATACAAAAAGATTTCCCAAGCTTTAAACATCCCAAGGAGCACTGTGCAAGTGATGATATTGAAATGGAAGGAGTATCAGACCACTGCAAATCTACCAAGACCTGGCCGTCCCTCTAAACTTTCAGCTCATACAAGGAGAAGACTGATCAGAGATGCAGCCAAGAGGCCCATGATCACTCTGGATGAACTGCAGAGATCTACAGCTGAGGTGGGAGACTCTGTCCATAGGACAACAATCAGTCGTATATTGCACAAATCTGGCCTTTGTGGAAGAGTGGCAAGAAGAAAGCCATTTCTTAAAGATATACATAAAAAAGTGTTCTTTAAAGTTTGCCACAAGCCACATGGGAGACACACCAAACATGTGGAAGAAGGTGCTCTGGTCAGATGAAACCAAAATGGAACTTTTTGGCAACAATGCAAAACGTTATGTTTGGCGTAAAAGCAACACAGCTCATCACCCTGAACACCATCCCCACTGTCAAACATGGTGGTGGCAGCATCATGGTTTGGGCCTGCTTTTCTTCAGCAGGGACAGGGAAGATGGTTAAAATTGATGGGAAGATGGATGGAGCCAAATACAGGACCATTCTGGAAGAAAACCTGACGGAGTCTGCAAAAGACCTGAGACTGGGACGGAGATTTGTCTTCCAACAAGACAATGATCCAAAACATAAAGCAAAATCTACAATGGAATGGTTCAAAAATAAACATATCCAGGTGTTAGAATGGCCAAGTCAAAGTCCAGACCTGAATCCAATCGAGAATCTGTGGAAAGAACTGAAAACTGCTGTTCACAAATGCTCTCCATCCAACCTCACTGAGCTCGAGCTGTTTTGCAAGGAGGAATGGGAAAAAATTTCAGTCTCTCGATGTGCAAAACTAATAGAGACATACCCCAAGCGACTTACAGCTGTAATCGCAGCAAAAGATAGCGCTACAAAGTATTAACTTAAAGGGGCTGAATAATTTTGCACGCCCAATTTTTCAGTTTTTGATTTGTTAAAAAAGTTTGAAATATCCAATAAATGTCGTTCCACTTCATGATTGTGTACTACTTGTTGTTGATTCTTCACAAAAAAATACAGTTTTATATCTTTATGTTTGAATCCTGAAATGTGGCAAAAGGTCGCAAAGTTCAAGGGGGCCGAATACTTTCGCAAGGCACTGTATATATACACACTGCTCAAAAAAGTAAAGGGAACACTTAAACAACACAATGCAACTCCAAGTCAATCACACTTCTGTGAAATCAAACTGTCCACTTAGGAAGCAACACTGATTGACAATACATTTCACATGCTGTTGTGCAAATGGAATAGACAACAGGTGGAAATTATAGGCAATTAGCAAAGACACCCCCAATAAAGGAATGGTTCTGCAGGTGGTGACCACAGACCACTTCTCAGTTCCTATGCTTCCTTGCTGATGTTTTGGTCTCTTTTGAATGCTGGCGGTGGTTTCACTCTAGTAGTAGCATGAGACGGAGTCTACAACCCACACAAGTGGCTCAGGTAGTGCAGCTCATCCAGGATGGCACATCAATGCGAAATGTGGCAAGAAAGTTTGCTGTGTCTGTCAGCGTAGTGTCCAGAGCATGGAGGCTCTACCAGGAGACAGGCCAGTACATCAGGAGACGTGGAGGAGGCCGTAGGAGGGCAAAAACCCAGCAGCAGGACCGCTACCTCCGCCTTTGTGCAAGGAGGAGCAGGAGGAGCACTGCCAGAGCCCTGCAAAATGACCTCCAGCAGGCCACAAATGTGCATGTCTGCTCAAACTGTCAGAAACAGACTCCATGAGGGTGGTATGAGGGCCACAGGTGGGGGTTGTGCTTACAGTCCAACACCGTGCAGGACGTTTGGCATTTGCCAGAGAACACCAAGATTGGCAAATTCGCCACTGGCGCCCTGTGCTCTTCACAGATGAAAGCAGGTTCACACCGAGCACGTGACAGAGTCTGGAGACGCCGTGGAGAACGTTCTGCTGCCTGCAACATCCTCCAGCATGACCGGTTTGGCGGTGGGTCAGTCATGGTGTGGGGTGGCATTTCTTTGGGGGGCCGCACAGCCCTCCATGTGCTCGCCAGAGGTTGCCTGACTGCCATTAGGTACCGAGATGAGATCCTCAGACCCCTTGTGAGACCATATGCTGGTGCGGTTGGCCCTGGGTTCCTCCTAATGCAAGACAATGCTGGACTTCACGTGGCTGGAGTGTGTCAGCAGTTCCTGCAAGAGGAAGGCATTGATGCTATGGACTGGCCCGCCCGTTCCCCAGACCTGAATCCAATTGAGCACATCTGGGACATCATGTCTCGCTCCATCCACCAACGCCATGTTGCACCACAGACTGTCCAGGAGTTGGCGGATGCTTTAGTCCAGGTCTGGGAGGAGATCCCTCAGGAGACCATCCGCCACCTCATCAGGAGCATGCTCAGGCGTTGTAAGGAGGTCATACAGGCACATGGAGGCCACACACACTACTGAGTCTCATTTTGACTTGTTTTAAGGACATTACATCAAAGTTGGATCAGCCTGTAGTGTGGTTTTTCACTTTAATTTTGAGTGTGACTCCAAATTCACACCTCCATGGGTTGATAAATTTGATTTCCATTGATCATTTTTGTGTGATTTTGTTGTCAGCACATTCAACTATGTAAAGAAAAAAGTATTTAATAAGAATATTTCATTCATTCAGATCTAGGATGTGTTATTTTTAGTGTTCCCATTTTGAATTCAGGCTGTAACACTACAAAATGGGGAATAAGGGGTATGAATATTTTCTGAAGACACTGTACATGTGCCAAGTATAGACCACGTACTGTATACAGGTTATAGAAAAGAGCAGAAGCGCTGAACTCTCCGTTCAGCCCTCAGTTCTACTGGTCAATTTTCATTTTTAATATTTCTCCCGTAGGTTTCCTGAAGAAGAAAGACCCTAATGCTATGTCAAAGATAATAAAACACTACATTGAAAGCAGTATACTACAGTCCGCGAAAACACAAGTAATTACTGTAGTATATAAATTAGTTTTTTTAATACGGTATTTATACTATAGTAAACTGTAAATGCTACAGTCATATCTGCAACACAGTTCACAAAAACACTACAGTGAACACTATAGTATTTATACTATAGCATTTCTTTCATGTTGGGGGGGGGGGGGGAGGGCTGTGCGGTGTTGATAATGTATTCTCTTCACACACCATATCACCCATAGTACGATTTCCATCAGACATGGGAGAGAGTTCAGCTAGTTTGATGATGCTAATAGTGGAAATGGCAAGGGGGTTAGTATTTTGATCTTCACATCCCAGCAGCCTCCAGAAATTGCAATGTTCTACTGTTTCTCCTACCCCCTGCGATGTTGTCTCTCCAACACTGCTAAAAATGTCCTCTGGCCTTTGAAAACCTTTCTACTGTGAATAGAGTTCTCCCAAAATCAAGAGGAGTTACGGAGCTAACTTGTGATAAGGGCATAAAATTGACAAAATGCCAGAATGAAGTACACAGACGACTTGGCTTCTTCAGTTTAAATGCCACATTGAGAATATCTTACTTTGAAAAGCTGGTTTACATATCATCTTGAGGGAAAGTGTCTGCGTTTTTAGTTATTTGAGGGGAATTTCATCAATCTAAGTGGGGACCGTGTGCGTAAAGTAAATAATGCCAAAGTCCCCATTCATCAACAAACAAATATTTAGATTACCTGGTTAGTGACAGCCAATTTACATTTTTCAAACCTTTTTATGCGAGTAAAGTACACTACATGACCAAAAGTATGTGGACACCTGCTCGTCAAACATCTCATTCCAAAATCATAGACATTAATATGGAGTTGGTGCCCCTTTGCTGGTATAAAAGCCTCCACTCTTTTGGGAAGGCTTTCGACTAGATGTTAGAACATTGCTGCAGGGGATTAGGCCTGGTTCGCAGTCAGCGTTCCAATTCAAAGGTGTTCGATGGGGTTGAGATCCGGGCTCTGTGTAGGCTAGTCCTTCCACACCGATCTCGACAAACCATTTCTGTATTGACCTCGCTTTGTGCATGTGGGCATTGTCATGCTAAACAAAAAAAAACTGTTGCCACAAAATTGAAAGCACAGAATTGTCTAGAATGTCATTGTATGCCTTAAGATTTCCCTTCACTGGAAATAAGGGGCCTACTCCAAACAATGAAAAACAGCCCCAAACCATTGTTCCTCCTCCACCAAACTTTACAGTTGGCACTATGCATTGGGGCATGTAGTGTTCTTCTGGCATCCTGCGAACCCAGATGTGTCCGTCAGACTGCCAGATGGTGAAGCGTGATTCATCACTCCAGAGAATGTGTGTCCACTGCTACAGAGTCCACTGGCAGCGAGCTTTACACCACTCCAGCCGACGCTTGGTATTGCGCACGGTGATGAACAGTTCTTGTGCTGACGTTGCTTCCAGAGGCAGTTTGGAACTGGGTAGTGACTGTTGCAAAAGAGGACATATTATTTCTATGTGCTAATCGCTTCAGCACTTGGCAGTCCCGTTCTGTAAGCTTGAGGGGCCTACCACTTTGCGGCTGAGCCGTTGTTGCTTCTAGACATTTCCATTTCACAATAACAACACTTGCAGTTGACCGGAGCAGCTCTAGCAGGGCATAAATTTGACAAACGGACTTCTTGGATAGGTTTATTTTATACACCTGTCAGCAACGGGTGAAATAGCCAAATCCACTAACTTGAAGGGTTGTTCAAATACTTTTGTATATACAGTTGAAGTTGGAAATTTACATTCACTTAGGTTAGAGTCATTAAAACAAATTTTTCAACCACTCCACAAATTTCTTGTTAACAAACTATAGTTTTGGCAAGTCGGTTAGGACATCTACTTTGTGCATGTATCACAATTCCAGTGGGTCAGAAGTTTACATGCACTAAGTTGACTGTGCCTTTAAACAGCTTGGAAAATTAAAGAAAATGATGTCATGTCTTTAGAAGCTTCTGATAGGCTAATTGACATAATTTGAGTCAATTGGTGGTGTACCTGAGGATGTATTTCAAGGCCTACCTTCAAACTCAGTGCCTCTTTGCTTGACATCATGGGAAAATCAAAAGAAATCAGCCAAGACCTCAGAAAAAAGATTGTAGACCTCCACAAGTCTGGTACATCCTTGGGAGCAATTTCCAAATGCCTGAAGGTACCACGTTCATCTATACAAACAATAGTACGCAAGTATAAACAACATGGGACCACGCAGCCGTCATACCGCTCAGGAAGGAGACGCGTTCTGTCTCCTAGAGATGAACGTACTTTGGTGCGAAAAGCG